>NC_053025.1:619437942-619448422 GCF_003073215.2 Triticum urartu
GAAATGTGAAATCCACGTTGAGATCACTATATCACAAACTCACTCTAATTCAATAACTCGTCATAAATCAATTACCACGTTGAGATTAGTATTTGCAAGGAAAATACGGGCATTGTAATACACATAGATTCGTTCGGCAACTTAAAAGGTTCCTTTCTATTCTCGAATGGTAGGACCCAACGGCGTACCAGCCAGACCTTGGCTCGTGTTGATCCTAAAAAATAAAAAATAAAAAAAAACCGGGCTCGTGTCCTTCTGGTGGCGTGCGTGGTACACACATTACGCAACCTCAACCAGTCGAGACTCCGCGTTTCGAGTCGAAATATCTGGCGGCCAGAATTCCAGCCCTAGGAAATTCCCCTCATGTCCCCGGTCCATAATGACTACCGATGAACAACAGAGGGATGCTTTAGTAACTAGACAACACTGTGTTCAAAAAAAGTAACTAGACAATGTTACCTACAGTGCCGAGCACGGTTCAATTCCCTCGGTCGCCGCTTGCTAAGGTCACCCGTCAACTGCATTGCCTAGTACTACTACTACTACACCAGGATGAGCACAAAATTGAGCCCGTTTTTCCCTGTTTGTTCGTGCCTAGTACTTGAGTTAATATATCAGGCAATGAACTGGTATGGAGGATTATCTTTTTGCTCTGCATATATAACTTGTCTGAAGTCTAACTAAGCAAAATGTTTGACCAAATACTTTCTTAAGAAATACAACAGGACAAATGTATGGCTTGAAAATTTATTGCATGATGCAGGTTATGATATTGTTTCGAATCCTGAATCTTTAATTTCAGAAAATCCAAAAGTGACCATAAATTCTTGAAACTGAGCATGGTCACGTGATATGGTATAAATATTACTTCGTAATTTTTTCTTCAATTTGAGACAAGCTGCTTATGACAAGTTGCACAAATGAAGAGCCAAGGTATTTTGGAACAAAGAACTGTCACGTTAAGGCGAACGCTTTCACTATTGAAACCGTGGGTGTTTACGTGCCGCCATGAGTCCCGCTTCTCATCGGTAGGTGCCGTCCGAGCAAGCGTGTGAGTCGACGGGAGGCGTGCGAGCAGATCGCTGCGCCGGCTGACAGGGAGGCATGCGAGCAGACTGCTGTGCAGGCTCACTATGAGGCGAGCCCTTTGACCAGGATCCGCCGCCCACCTTCGTCCCAATTGCTCCCACTTTTAATGTCGCCGGCGCCGCAGTTTAAAATCAACCTCGCACTACCCGGTATCGTTACAATCTTCTCTCTTCCTCTCCGATTCTCTTGTCGTCTACCTCCAACCAGCCTGACCTAAACGTACGCCATGCTGCATCACGATGGTCTGCCCTTAGTCTTCCAGTTTCCTGAGGAAGACATCTAGCCAGAGTCTCAAGAACATAAGGCGCTTTGGGACGAGCTTGAACTGGCCTTGCGGGAAGACGCCGCGCCTCTCCCCGCTCCCGTTCCGGCTCCCGTCGCCCCGACTTCACCAGCGTCCATCCCCGTGGCATTGATGGGCTGGGAGCCGCACATTGTCGCCGAGCTTGATGCCACGGGGTTTGACAGCGCATGTCCCTGGGCGGGTGCCAGTGCCCCCCTCAGAGGCATGGATGGCCGTCGTCGACCGTTTCCTTGCACCAACGCCAGTCGCCTCCTCCCACCAGTTGACTCGCTCCTGGAGACCGAAGTCCAGAACATTGTGGCCTTACTTGAAGCTAGGGCCAATGTCCAGGAGTATGCGAACAACGGCGCAAGACGCCACCGTCGCCGTCGGTCAGTGGCCCGATGACACACAGAGCACGGCAGAGAGCTTCTTCCCACTGCAAGACGAACCCGCCGCCGCCGCGTAATCTAAATTTTCCATGGAAAACGTTCGGATTGCCATGCTTAAAATCCGAACGTTTATCATTTCCGTTTATTTTAGATCGATCGTGTATAATTTAAAGTTGGAGTTAGACTGAACGAAATCTATGGTTTGATCGATTGAATGTTCTGCTAGAGCCGTATCAAATTAAATATAAAACGTCATCAAGCCACATGTATTCCTTGTCATCCAACGACCTAGACTGCTTCAATGTCGAGCGCTCAATACGTTTAGCGTGCAGTTAATTTCATGCCAAAATAGTGCTAATCACATAATAACACGCAAATAATATCCAACTTATTATCCGCATGCACTTAATATACTTCCAAATTAATGTGCATTGCACGTACACACTGACTAGTGCTGCTAGCACGTGAAACTAGTGCCGTAACTTATGAATGCGTCAAGATAAGGTCAACAACAACATCGCCCGTGAGTTCTTCGTGTTTGTCCGTGCGTCTAAACGCAGAAGGGGAGGAGAGAGAGAGCACACATGGAACCAACCAGTAAGTGAAGGCGAATAGTACTAAAAATAATATTACATGTTATCAATTAAATAGGTTGTGGTAATATAAAAACATTATATGAACAAAGGGAGGTACAACAAACATTGATGTTCTACGCATGTTGCCTGTTGACGTGTGGCTTGAAGGCCCTGGTCGCATGTTCAATCCTCGTCCTTTATTTTTTAATTTGTGTATGGGTCCAAATTTGTTTCATGACATGTGGGCCCCTTGGTGTGTTGTTTGTAGCACTTTAATTTGTGGGTCCAAATTTGTTCCATTCCAAGTGGACTATCGGTGTGTAGTTTTGTAGCTTATTTATAATACTTAAAGAGAACAACAGGGTTTTTTGCAATAATACCATGGTGCGATGTTGAAGGCGAGAAAGGACGTGCGAGAGAGCGATGACCGAGCCAGAGGGAAATCAACTAGGGGAGTTGCGGGGGTTGCAACGGTGTTTCGAGTAGTTGTGGGCCGAATGCTACGAAAATATAATCTAAACTGACCGGAATAAATGCCTACACAAATTACTTCAAGGTTGGAGTGCCCCTCGCAAAGTAAATAGCTTCGGCTTTGCGAGGGATGGAGAGGTAGCTTCAATGTGTGGAAGATACAGCATGAGAAAGTGAGGTCAATCGAGAGACATATTGTGATGGCCTGGCTTATTGGAGATGATAGACTACTCATATCAATAAGGAATTCCTTCTTTTCCGGGAGCCCATTCGGACAGAACTCCAAAGTTAAGCGTGCTCAGCTTGGAGTAGTGTCAGGATGGGTGACCGACCGGGAAGTTGCTCCCGGGTGCGCATGAGTGAGGACAAAGTGCGCAGAAAAGACTAGTATTGATCTGTGGGGCCAGTCTAGATCCCGCCAGGAGTAACGACCACCGGCGGGTGTGTCCGGGGCGTTACAAGTTGGTATCAGAGCCGACCCTCGCGGTTACACGGATGGTTGCGGACAGGTGCGTGGTCATGTTGTTCATGACGTTTGTGACCCGTCGTGGCACACGGCATGGCACATGTAGGACTGGAAGCACAGACGTATGTGCCAAGAGGGAACGTTCCTGTGGCCCGACGAGGACGTCGGTTCCTCTGAGTGGGGGTGTATGTGATGGCCTGGCTTATTAGGGATGATAGACTACTCATATCAATAAGGAATTCCTTCTTTTCCGGGAGCCCATTCGGACAGAACTCCAAAGTTAAGCGTGCTCAGCTTGGAGTAGTGTCAGGATGGGTGACCGACCGGGAAGTTGCTCCCGGGTGCGCACGAGTGAGGACAAAGTGCGCAGAAAAGACTAGTATTGATCTGTGGGGCCAGTCTAGATCCCGCCAGGAGAACGACCACCGGCGGGTGTGTCGGGGCGTTACATATATAGATAGAGAGAGAAAGTGAGTGTGGTCCGACATTCATGGAACAAATATATATGCTTTGGAGATATATTGTCCGATTGAGCTTTTTGGCAAGGGTGAGGGCTGTAAGATAGAGCTTGAGAGATGATCCAGTCACAGACGTGTAGATATATTTTGTGCGTGGGAGGAAGCAAGGTCAATCGATCACATAGGGTCGTCGTGCGATCGAAAGAGTGAGACGGGTTGGAGAGAGTGACCTAGATAGACGATGTGCGTGAGAGAGTATACAATGTGAATAGGTCGAATTGGGCTCAAACATGGTGATATATCGTTTTTGTCCGAGAAAGAGCGAGGTCAATCGAGACATACCGAGAGAGAGAGGAGAGAGAGAGAACGAGCGTGGCCCGCCATGAGGTCGAAAGAGTGGGGGCGGCTTGGATGGACTGACCTAGATAGACAATCTGCGTGAGAGAGTATAGAGTGTGTCGATCGAGGCCCGAACAGGGAGATATATCATTTGTGTGTGAAAGAAAACGAGGTTAAACGAGACTCAGATAAAGAGAGCGAGATTGAGCGAGTGTGGCCCGCCGTGCGGAAGAAAGAGTGAGACAGTCTCGAGGGAGTGACCTAGATTAGACACGTGCGTGCGTGTGCACGAGAGGTTGGGGGCTAGATAGGCAATGCATGTATTTAGCGTGAGAGGGTTAGAGGGAGAGGGAGAGAGAGAGCTCGACATGGGGTGCAATGGCGGGTGTGTGAGGTAAATACATTTCATAACAGGTGGGAAAATGGGGTTGCGTAGTTGAGAGAGTTAGAGGTCGAAACATGGAGAGAAAGAATGGATGTGTGTTGGAAACCGATAGCTTCTTAAGGTGGTTAGGAGAGGAAGATTGACCAATACAGGAAGTATGTAGTGTGTGTGCGGGGGGGGGGGGGGGGCTAAAAACAACATTTGAATGTAGATAGTACGAGACTTAATATCGATATTTCAATTCGGTGTACATTGTAAGATTTGAACTGAGACCATGCATATGGGTAATTATTTCGAATTCGTGCCATACTAGGTTTCGAAAAGTTGACATTGACTCGATTTGTTGTGCTATTTTGTAGGTCATATGTTCCAATCCATACCAAAAGTTTTCTCACTACCATGGTGTTCATCATATACTTATGAATTTGTATTAAAAAGTAGCGTGGATACAGTGAAATGCGAAAATCCACATTAGAATTGGAGATCGCTATGTGACACACACTCTAATTCAAATAACTAATTATGTGACACACACTCTAATCCACGTTAGCATGGATACCCTTTCATTTTTTTCAAATAACTCCTCATTAATTAATTTATAGTATCTCGTTTCGAATGACTTATTATTGCAAGGTAAACACGGGCATGGTAATACATATAGATTCGTTTGCAAATGAAAGAAGATTCGTTTGCATTCTAAATGTAGGCACACCAGGGTCGTGTCGTGGTGGTCGCATGTGTCGGACGGACGCGTAGTACCCAGCCACCCACCCCCCAAAAAAGGACGACAACAAAATAAGTTCGCGCTTCCACGTTTCGGATTGAAATATCTGCGGCCCCAATTCCAGCCCTGCAAAATCTCCCTTCTCCACCGTCCCCTTCCGCGCCAGATTGCTCAAATCCCTAATTCGCCGCCAACCCAAGCAAAGTTCAAATTGCCCCTTGTCTCGTCTCTTTCCCCACCTCTGTGCCGGACGACGATGATGAACGATGGTCGCGCTTTCACCACCGCACCGGAGCTACCTCATCTACCTCTCGTCCACCGCACCGGGTGGTCCACCGACAACGTCGGCCGCCGCAACCGATGTGCCTCACAACACGACTGCCACCGCATCAGGTGCGCTTCAGGACGCCGTCTCCCAGCTCACCGGGGCTACTTCACCGAGCACATCGTCGCGCCTCCGCCCCCGAGGCCGCTGGGGCTTCACCAACGGTCTCGTCCACCGCATCGTACCGCTCCGCTGCCACTCCAAGATCTGCATCCGTGGTGGCCAGCAACGCCAGCGCATCACCCTCAACGGCTCTGAAGTGACGCACTCTAGCTAGGCGAGCATGCCCAAACGCCAGCCCGAAAACTAGGTATCCACACATCACTCCCTTGTGCATTGTTCCGACGATGTTTGGATATCCTTTCACTGCTCTCTTAGCTTACACGCCTATCAACTTTGACTTTAACTCTTATTTCTTCTGGATATCATCTGAAACAAGCAAATCTATTTTTTAGCGAAGCATGACGGCGCTACGGGATCTGGTACACATCCTGCACACCCGTATAACCTTGTAAGTATCTGTCCTCCGGTACAACATCAAGGTCGATTCCTCTTATTTGATCAACCATTCGCCGTGTCAAAAATGCAGAGGGGGATGCAAGGAGCACAAGGCCTGCACATCCAAGCAAGTGGTAACATGGACTTGTACATGGAACATCCCAAGCGCAAGCAGAGCTGCAGTGAGCCTGTACAACGAGCTAGCGTAAGTCCCTGCATTTCATTTAATTCGTACTGGCATTCGTGTATGATTTGTGTGCAGTGGCTGATCCACGAATTCAAGTTACCAGGGGCGAACATTTAACTTAAAAAATACGAAGGCACTTGCACTCCGGAAATCAACATAACTTGAGAAATGTGAAGCTACATGCACTTTGAAAACCAGCTAATGATCCAAAGTAGTTCAGATTATAAACACTAAATGATGCAAGCACCAAAAAACACAAAATGCAACATGGTGTACAAGGACTACAAACATGGTCTGTACCTGCTTGAATTATTCGTTCTCTGGCTGAAAATATCGAAGTGTAATTGCACCTATAACCAGTGCGCAAACTGCATATCAATATATCTATCCTGCACAAGTATGCCAATAGTTTCAAACAACAGATTAGAAAAGTATTTATGCTACGTTGTCATGATACGGGGACTTTCTGGTAGATGGCCTCGACGTTTCCTCAAGCCATGAAAATGCACTATAATTTGCTTGTCATCAATGCCTGCAAATCTCTATGTCTCTCTCAACATAGAGATCATCATTAGACACTAAATCCTTCAATGGGAGCTTGCAAAATGCTTGCATTAGATCCTCATTAGACACTATATGTTCATCACCAGGAGCATGTAAAATGTTTGCATCAAATCCTTCATTAGCAGTCTGTTCATTAGACACTTCAGGCTCAAGAACAACATGAGCTTGTATGTTTGCACCGGAAACTTGATTAGATACATCAGATTCAGTCAGTTCAGTATTGATTGGGGGAGTTATAAAATAAGTAGAAATTGGTTTCATTTTCTCATAGATTCCCTACATACAAGCAGTTTTACAACACCGTCAGGTTTAACTATTGGCCAGAAATTGAAGAGTTGAATTAGATATAATCAGGGATGTGATGTACCTGCTCGTTGCGCATGCTACTCTTGCAAGCTGCGACTGTCCGTTTGCGCAAGCTCGATGCCATGCCCGTGCTGCCGCCGCTGCCTCCCACGCAGGCTACACCCAGGGTTGGATCTTCATCTTCTTGTCCTTCGTTTCGCCTGGAAGCGTCGACCGCCTCCAACGAGGGCGCGAGGAAGTGCTGTGTCGGTCTGTCCAGCGGCGGCTAGGTTAGGAGCGAACCAGACTGGAGGCTAGGAGCGATGAATTGGTTTTTCCTGCTGTCGATCGATATGGGAGGCGCTCGTTTGGGCCGCGAGCCTGCTATAGGGCCTGCCTTGCACTTATGTTATTGGCCTATCCAAATTTGAAACATTTTTTTCATTTTTTACATTGTCTGCTCGTGCGTTGGGGCAACCTGGACGACTCAAACTAGGTGCACACTTTCGAGCCACCCGAGGCGCCCGCCCATACCAGCCCCTATGGTGGCATCGCCCCTTTTTGCGTGTATGATAGGGATAGTGAAAAATATTCTAGTGGCACTTTTGATTTACCTACAGAATGGTTGAAATTGCTTGTTTCTATGAACTGAGTTCGCCAATAATGTGAAGGATGCCAGTCTTTTCATCCTATTGTAGATTGCTTAGATCTCGATATGCCAAAAGTAATCGCATGAAATATACAGTAAAAGCCAATGTGATGTGTGTGGCTACAACTAGTCTGACTACACGTCCTCATATAACATATCAAGGACGCACCATCTTACCAGATTAACCATTCGACTTACCAATGCAGTGTGGGAAAGAAGTATTGGGACTGCGTATCCAAGCAATTATGCCATGGACTCCTTCGTACAACCTTGTAAGCGAAAAAGAAGTTGCAGTGCCTGTACAAAGAACTAGCGTAAGTTCAGTTACCTGCTTCTCGGAATTTTAGTTAGCCACTTATTGCAAAATTGTTCAATTACGTTGCTTGGCTTAATTTAGTTTGCTACTGATACATAATGCACAGCCTGTTATCCTATTGTAGACTGCACCTATCTATGTGTTTGATATTTACTGTAAGAATTACTGTTTTCCTGAACTTAAATAGCTACCTTGTTTGTTTAACTGCTTTGCTGCTGCAACACGGGTTACAATGATGTTAATACTACTTTTCAGCATCGAATTGAAACTCTTTAATTCCTTGTTTGTTTAACTGGTTTGCTGTTATAAACTCCAGTTGAGATGTTTTGCTAACTTCAACTTTTCTGATCCAATCGAACTTTAATGCAAAACAGGTTAGCCCAAGATCAAAAGACAGGTCCCCATGACGTTATCATCCCACAGTAGTGGCACGGCCCAATCGTGCATTATGAATTGCCAACTGCTGATGCTCTAGGCTAAAAACTAGGTTAGAAAGAGATTCTGCTTCTGCACTAGAGATGAAGTTTGACATGTTGACGAAGCAAATAGCACAATCAGTAGCAGCACTCAAGACAACCATTAAAATATTGTGGATTTCAAACGAAGCAAGCTGAGACTGACACATTGTTAAGTCCTGAAGGAAAAAAGGAAATTAAATTCCCACTGGTAAATCATAGGTGAAATGTTCTTTCCTTCGTTGAATACCTTTTGTTGTTTGTTCATGTAATCAATCAAACCATTTGTTTTAGAGATCATGTAATAATTGTTTTTGTTTTTTGTTTTTTGGTTTGTAATTTTATTTGAGCACAAGTCTGTATTAATTGATAAGACTCGGAGACATTTCATTTTATTGCTGTGCCAGACCTACAAATATGCCAATCGGGCTGAATGTGCATTCAACAATAATAGTATATAGATGGACCATAAGTGGCACGCATCGGAAAGGGCCAAGATGCTGAGTAGCTAAAAAAGGATGCTGTTGTAGCAAAAAGTACAACGGCCTGGCTTATGTATGTTAGTTGATATTATTGATCCATATACTCTATAAGTGTTTATATGTCTGTTAGTTCTGTACATTCTTGGTTGATTCACTCGGTATTTGAATCTTGATACATCGCTTGTGTACATATCTAAATGGGAGTACACATTATGCTACGTGTGACATTTGAGTTGGACATGAAGTGTTCCAAATATTCGAATTCACCTTAAACTGGATTCTAGCTTCTGAATTTGAGTATCGGCATTTGTAAACCATATTCATATATGACAGTGGAATACATCTTTGTCGTCCTTTTGAAGATATATAAAAACACATAGAATGATTTATAAAGATTATATAGGAATACAAAATGGATTCGAATTTAGTTGCCAGGGTAAACGTGGATGCTTATTGTCCCAAAATTCGAAAGAAGCGGCAAAATGTCCACTCCCACGTCCGCCCGAAGCCAAGTGTTTGGGAGATGGAAATTACTGTCTACCCATTACACGGAACAATCCATCGGCGCGATTTCACTGCTCTAAATAGGGGAGGATAGTTAACTTCAATAAGACGTGACACGACCGCCTCTGAGCCATTCCGACACGGTGGGCCGAAACATGGGGGCAAACACATTGATTCAAAGCTCGTCCGAAAGACTCTGTTTCTCCCTCCATTTTCCCCATTCATACACGGTGGGCGGCAAAACAAAGTCGACTCGGCGAAATCGATGTAGGCAAATATTTTTCATAGGGCAGGTTTGTTAACTTCACTCAAGACGTGAACACAACCGCCCTACCTGTCAGCCCCATTCATACACCGTGGGCGCCAGCCACCCTCTCCTCGCCCGAAATCGCTCTGGGCAAATATTGGCGAGATGCGAGATTACCGTCGTATCCCCAACCGACGAGACGTCCAAATTTTAAACGGGGGCTAAGTTCGTAACTTTCCCATATTTCAGACAGGCGCGTCCCAAAAACATGGTTCCCCGTACCTCTCACTCCATTTTCCCATTCATACACCGTCCGCGCTAGAATACCATCCCCACACTAGCCTCCGTCCGCCACCCCATCCATCACCGCCGTCCTCCACCACATCCATCGCCACTGTCCTCCACCATGTCGGAGAGCCTATCAAGACCGCGTCGTCCACTGCTAGAGATGGACGTTTCTCATCCACGGCGACAGACCAAGAGCCTTGCATCACGTCCTCTCGCTTCATCGGCGCCGTTGTCCTCTTTGCCGGGGCCGCTCACACTACCTTCTCTTCCACCGCAACGGTACTTATCCCCCGATGCACCCGTCTACCGTCACAGATCTGCTTCAACGCACCGACAACCTCGCACCCCGATGCCTACACGGCGCCGCAAGAGAGGTGGGTACTTCATATCTCCTCAACTTTTTGGATCTCAACCAGAAATAGATCTTAACTTGGTTACTCTACTTTCTTTTCAGCTCTTAATTTAGTTCTTAGTTCGAAGCAACAATGCTGCTAAATA
>NC_053025.1:619449422-619502407 GCF_003073215.2 Triticum urartu
GTATACGGCCAAGTAGAATTGGCCGCAAAGTATTCCCAGCAGGACTGTAAGCTAGACAGCCTGTTGGATGGTATTGAAGAGGAATACGAGCAGTCATAATGACTATGTAATTTTAATTGACATGTGTAATGTCTTCTAGCCGAATTGTAGATCGTTTGTCGTTGCTGACCTTTTCCCTTTGACCTCGGGACCTGACGGTCCGGAGTGTGTCCGAATATCCTTGCGGTTATATAAGAACCGGGGTATGCATGGAGACCAGGCGTAGGGGTCATTAGTGCTTTATCAAACAAGTGCCCAACTAGTTATGTTATATTACATGGTTAGTAAGAAACATCTTCCAGGGAGAATAGTTCCGTTAGGGGTTCCTTTCCCTGGGAGGCATGCCCTAAAGTGCATGTCCGGACTGCGAAAGAAAGAGACGCAGAAAAAGCATCTGGGGGCACATAAATAAGTAAAAAGGTCATCTTGAGTTCACCGACCGAATATTCCCTTAAGAACGCTAGCTTTCGGCTTCACCCAGTCTGAGGTACACATCCGGCTAACCCGACAGTAACAATCTTAGAGGTGCTCCCTTTACCGCCTAGCCGAACAATCGGGAACGTAGGGGTAAGCACAGGAGCCAGGCAACCCAGCTTGGCCAAAACTTAAGTCATATCGATGCATATAATGGTGAACAAAAGGAACATGCTGAAGTGTGACACATGTGTTGGGCACGAAGCCCGTATAAATAAGCTTCTGTATAAAGAAGCCCCCAGGTTTAATGAGCGCGAGTAGCGCGTCACTTGATGAGCCTTTAAGGGCTATAATAGAAAAGAGGGGAAGGAGAGAAATATAAGACAGAAAATGTAAAATATGGACAGAGGAAGGAGATGAACACAGAGTCCGGCGCTAGGCGTAGAATCTTTGGAGACGGGCTGCGTTCCATGGGTTCGGCTCGAGTCGGTTATCCGAGGCATCTCGCAGGCGGTATGCTCCACCAGTCAGGACTTGGTCAATTATGAAGGGACCTTCCCACTTGGGCTTGAGTTTGTCCTTTTTCTTGTCCGGCAGGCGTAGAACTAATTCGCCAACGTTGTAATTTTTGGCCCGCACTTCTCTGCTTTGATATCTTCGAGCCTGCTGTTGATAGAATGCGGAACGGGCTTTTGCCACGTCACGCTCCTCCTCCAAGGCGTCCAAACTGTCCTGCCGATCGATCTCGGCTTCTCTTTCTTCATACATGCGCACTCGTGGTGAGTCATGAATTATGTCGCAGGGCAAGACTGCCTCTGCGCCATACACCATAAAAAATGGTGTGTATCCGGTGGTGCGATTCAGCGTGGTCCGCAACCCCCAGAGTACGGAGTCTAGCTCCTCTACCCAGTGCGTGTTAGATTCCTTAAGGGACCGCACTAATCTGGGTGTGATGCCGCTCATGATAAGACCATTTGCGCGTTTGACCTGACCGTTAGTTTGTGGGTGATAGACGAAAGCATAATCGAGCTTGATGCCCATGTTTTTGCACCAGAGTTTTACCTCATCGGCCGTGATGTTCGTGCCGTTATCAGTGATGATGCTGTGGGGGACGCCATAACGGTGTACGACCCCGGATATAAAGTCTATCACCGGTCCGGATTCGGCTGTTTTAACAGGCTTGGCTTCTATCCATTTGGTGAACTTGTCCACCATGACCAGTAAGTATTTTTTCTTGTGGCTTCCGCCTTTAAGGGGTCCAACCATGTCAAGCTCCCAGAGGGCGAAGGGCCAGGTGATGGGGATAGTTTGGAGGGCGGTGGGTGGCATATGGCTTTGGTTTGCAAAATGCTGGCAACCGACGCATCGTTGGACCAAGTCCTGAGCGTCTGCCCGGGCCGTCGGCCAATAAAAGCCTGTGTGGAAAGCCTTGCTTACAAGGGACCGAGCTGCAGCGTGATGACCACCGAGTCCGGCATGAATTTCAGCCATCAAGTTCCGCCCTTCCTCTTCGGAGATGCATCTTTGAAGGACTCCGGTAGTGCTTTTCTTATAAAGTTCTCCCTCATGGACTTTATAGGCCTTAGATCGCCGCACTATGCAGCGTGCCTCATTTTGGTCCTCTGGGAGCTCCTGCCTAGTAAGGTAGGCTAGGAATGGTTCTGTCCACGGGGCGATGACGGCCATTATTACGTGGGCTGAAGTTGTAATTTCATTGCCAGAGCCTCCGATTATGTCAGATTGTTCGGCGTCGGACAGTGCGGTTGGGTCCGGGCTAGTATTACCAGGTTCCCCTTCCCATACTACGGATGGCTTAAACAGCCTTTCCAAGAAGATGTTGGGGGCCTGCATCGCGTTTTGCGCCGATGCGTGCCAAGACGTCTGCCGCCTGATTGTTTTCCCGGGCTATATGGTGAAATTCGAGTCCCTCGAACCGAGCTGATATTTTTAATACGGCATTGCGGTAAGCTGCCATTTTTGGGTCCTTGGCATCGAAGTCTCCATTTATTTGGGATATCGCGAGGTTTGAATCCCCGCGCACCTCTAGGCGTTGAATGCCCATGGATACTGCCATCCGGAGGCCATGTAAAAGGGCCTCGTATTCGGCTGCATTGTTGGAGTCTGTTTACATAATCTGGAGTACGTATTGGACTATGTCTCCTGTGGGGGACGTCAAGACGACGCCAGCCCCTAGTCCGGCCAACATTTTGGAGCCGTCGAAATGCATGATCCAGTTTGAATATGTGCCGTACTCTTTAGGGAGCTCGGCCTCCGTCCATTCTGCGATGAATTCGGCCAAAACTTGCGACTTAATAGCTCGCCGTGGCTTATGAGTTATGTCAAACGGGAGGAGCTCGATGGCCCATTTTGCAATCCGGCCCGTTGCGTCGCGGTTGTTGATAATATCATTGAGTGGTACTTCCGAGGCTACTGTTATCGAACACTCTTGAAAGTAGTGTCGTAGCTTCTGGGATGCCATGAATACCGCGTATGCAATCTTTTGATAATGTAGGTACTGTGATTTGCATGGGGTGAGGACAGTGGACACGTAGTAGACCGGCTTTTGAAGGGGGAATTTGTGTCCGTCCATTTCCCGCTCGACGACGAGCACTGCGCTGACAACCTGATGGTTTGCTGCAATGTACAATAGCATTGGTTCGCCGATGTTTGGCGTGGCCAGGACTAGGTTTGTTGCCAATATGGCCTTTATTTCGTCGAGTCCGGCCGTGGCGGCATCCGTCCACTCGAAGTGTTCGATGCGCCGAATGAGGCGATAGAGGGGTAGTGCCTTTTCTCCCAAGCGGGAGATGAAGCGGCTTAGAGCCGCCACGCATCCAGTTAATTTTTGCATTTGTTTGAGGTCCTTTGGGATATCCAATTGTGACAAAGTTTGGATCTTGGCTGGATTTGCTTCGATTCCTCTACCGGATACAATGAAGCCCAAGAGCTTTCCGGCTGGAACGCCGAAAACGCATTTTCCGGGTTGAGCTTGATGTCGTATTTTCAGAGGTTATCGAATGTAAGCCTCAAGTCGTCTACTAGAGATTCGACATGTCTTGTCTTTACGACCACATCATCCACGTATGCCTCCATTGTTTTGCCGATCTGGTTTGCCAGACATGTCTGAATCATGCGCTGATATGTTGCGCCGGTGTTTTTGAGCCCAAAGGGCATTGTGTTGAAGCAGAATGGGCCGTATGGTGTGATGAATGCCGTTGCGGCTTGGTCTGACTCTGCCATCTTGATTTGATGGTAACCGGAGTATGCGTCGAGGAAACACAACAAATCGTGTCCTGCAGTGGCGTCGATAATTTGATCGATGCGGAGGAGGGGGAAGGGATCCTTTGGGCAAGCCTTGTTAAGGTCCTTGAAATCAACGCACAGGCGCCAGGATTTGTCCTTCTTTGGTAACATCACCAGGTTTGCTAGCCAGTCCGGATGTTTTATATCTCTGATGAATCCGGCCTCCAGTAGCTTGGCTAGCTCCTCTCCCATGGCCTGTCTCTTGGGTTCGGAGAAACGCCGAAGGGCTTGTTTGACCGGTTTGAATCCTTTTAGGATATTTAAGCTGTGTTCGGCCAGCCTGCGTGGGATTCCTGGCATGTCTGAAGGGTGCCAGGCGAAGATGTCCCAATTTTTACGTAGGAATTCTCGCAGTGCGGCGTCTATATCAGGGTTTAATTGTGCCCCGATGGAAGCTGTTTTATTGGGGTCCATTGGATGGACCTGGAATTTGACTATTTCGTCCGCTGGTTTAAAGGAGGTGGACTTGGATCTTTTGTCGAGTATCACATCGTCCCTGTTTACCGTGGAGCGCAGCGTAGTCAGTTCCTCAGCCGCTAGGGCTTCGGATAGTGCCTCGAGGGCCAATGCGGCTGTCTTGTTTTCGGCGCGGAGTGCTATGTCCGGATCACTAGCGAGAGTGATGATTCCGTTCGGCCCGGGTATCTTGAGCTTCATGTACCCGTAATGGGGTATTGCTTGGAAGATTGTAAACGCTTCCCGCCCTAGCAGAGCGTGGTATCCGCTACTGAACGGGGCCACCTGGAACGTGACGTCTTCGGACCTGTAATTATCCGGCGTGCCGAACACCACATCTAGTGTGATTTTTCCTGTACAGCGTGCTTCCCGAGTGGGGATTATTCCTCTAAAGGTTGTGCTGCTTCGCTCGATGCGGTTCCAGTCTATTTCCATTTTTTGAAGGGTTTCCTCGTAAATGAGGTTCAATCCACTGCCTCCATCCATGAGTACCTTGGTGAGGCGAAAGCCGTCCACAATTGGACTGAGGACCAATGCGGCTGGTGCTCGAGCTGTTCGGAATTTAGGTTCATCACTTGCATTAAAAGTAATAGCCGTGTCACTCCATGGGTTTATTGTTGCTACTTGATAAACTTCGGCGAGGCTGCGGAGTGTTCTTTTTCGCATATTATTTGATGCGAATGTCTCGAAGACTGTTAAGACTGTACTGGAGTCCCTAAGGTGGCTTTCTGCGGCCTCCGGAATTAGGAGATCTTCGCCCATCTTGGCCACCTGCCGGAGTATCCAACATGCTCTAAGGCTGTGAGTTGGTGTGGCGTCCTCTGTACTATGAATTTTACAGGGTCCATTAAGCCATCCCTCCAGTACGGTTCCATGTCCTGTAGAGGGTTTTGGTTTTTTGGTTTTTAACCCGGGTGTCTGACGATGATGCACCCTTTTATTTCGGACGAGGTTTCTATTCAGGGCCGGATTATCCCAAAATTTTATTTCAGTTTTCCAGGCGCTTTCCATCACACAGTACTTTTGTACTATGGACGCCAAGTCAGCGAAGCGTGTAATATCACGACGACTTATGGCGTTGAGGATTCCCTTGTCCGTGCAATTATTGCAGAAGATTGAGATTGCGTCTTCCTCGCGGCAGTCCTTTATCCTGTTCATAACCAGGAGGAACCTCGCCCAGTAATGATGTACTGTTTCTTCGGGCTTTTGCCTGATTTGGGATAGATCGCATATGTTCGGGTGGGTGGGTGGAATTAAATCCGAAACCTCACCCAATCTGAGACTCAGAGGCCAGGGAGTTTCCGAACTCTGAAGTTTGGATTCTTGGATGTTGTCCAATGAATCTAGCCCGTTGCCTGATTCTAAGTTCAGGTCTTGTCGTGGTATTCTCACGGGGGGCTTGCGAGTCGACAGATGCCACAAGGGCTTAGTGTGTGGGTAAGACTGCTGCTGATAGGCCCGGGAGCGGGTATGCGAGTAGCACGCGGTGGTTTACCCAGCTTCGGAGCTCTATGGAGAGATAATACTCCTACTGCTGCATGTCTGAGTGTATCTGGTATGTATATCTGGTACAGAGTGCTCTTGGAGCTGTATCTAAGCTCAGTGCCATAGGCATCTGGCTTTGTATATGCCTCATATGTGTGTATGAGCTAGCTAGCTAGTGGGCATGAGAGAGCTCCATCGTGAATGAGCATGGATGCATGCGTGTCCCCCTGGTGGATGGATGGATGGGTGGTATATATATATGGGCATGGCTAGCTTATTTCCTAAGCTAGGTGAGTGGCGTGGGGGGCAAGTGGGCATGGGGCACCATGCCCATGAGAGGTGTGGTGCATGCCATGCTTGTCCCCTGGGCACTTTATAAAATAGTGCCAAGGGGACCGGTACACTATAGATGACGTCGCAGTATGGCCGTCTCGTCGATGTCTTGTCGGTGTCGGGTCGGGCTGCAGTCGGCAGCCGGCTGGTTGGCGCAGTCGGCAGTCGGCAGTCGGCCGGGCAGAGCAGTCGGACGGGAAGCCGGCAGGAGCGGCTGGACAGTCGGACTGAGGGGCTTTGCTAGCCCCGATGTCTTGAAATATCATCTTGCTGTCCTCGGGGTACCCGTGGTCGATTACTCCGACAGGTCTTGAGTTACATCCTCCCCTCCGCGGGTATCCGGCTTGGAGGGATCGGGAATCCGGACGTAGCTAGTCCTTAAGATAGATGAAGGGTCGCCGCACTGCGCCTCTACCACGGCAACATGATGGGTGACTTGGGGAGAATTAATCTCTCTTAGGTCAGGTTTAAGCCCAACCTGGTCGTAATCCGTAGTGACCCCCAGGGCGGCGATGCGATCCAAGAGCTCGTTTACGAAAGAGAGCTCCGTTGGATCCAACTGCTCGACGAGTTTCGAGCTGACGTGAAGATTGCTTTTGATGACCCGAGAGGTCACCGTCGGCGCAACAGCCGAACAGGCGGTCATAAGAAAACCACCTAGCCGAAGAGTTTGGCCGACAGCCAAGGCTCCCTTAATAACGGCGTCGTCTTTAAAGACGAGGAGAGGCATCCGTCCTGATTGCGACGGCACAGAGGAACTCTCAATGAAAGCACCAATGTCGGTGTCAAAACCGGCAGATCTCGGGTAGGGGGTCCCAAACTGTGCGTCTAGGCGGATGGTAACAGGAGACAAGGGACACAATGTTTTACCCAGGTTCGGGCCCTCTTGATGGAGGTAAAACCCTACGTCCTGCTTGATCAATATTGATGATATGGGTAGTACAAGAGTAGATCTACCACGAGATCAAGGAGGCTAAAACCCTAGAAGCTAGCCTATGGTATGATTATTGTATGTTGGAGTTGTCCTATGGACTAAAACCCTCCGATTTATATAGACACCGGAGAGGGTTAGGGTTACACAAAGTCGGTTACAATGGTGGGAGATCTGAATATCCGCATCGCCAAGCTTGCCCTCCACGCCAAGGAAAGTCCCATCCGGACACGGGACGAAGTCTTCAATCTTGTATCTTCATAGTCCAAGATTCCGACTGAAGGTATATTCTGGCTACCCGGACACCACCTAATCCAGGACTCCCTCAAGGCCCGGCCGCCGAACAATAGTGGACAGAAGGGCTTCCCCACACAAGTGCGGACGGTGAACATGATATACGCAACCCAAATCCCCAAAAGGGAACGGAAGCATGCGCTAAGGGACATATACGCGTTGGAGCCAGTCGCCCCAAAGTTCTACCCATGGTCCTCCTGCCCGATCACTTTCGATCGAAGGGACCACCCCACTAGCATCCGCCATGGCGGATTCGCCGCATTGGTTCTAGACCCAATCATTGACGGATTTCACCTCACTCGAGTCCTTATGGACGGCGGTAGCAGCCTGAACCTTCTTTATTAGGATACAGTGCGGAAATGGGCATAGACCCCTCAAGGATCAAACCCACAAAAACGACCTTCAAGGGCGTCATACCAGGAGTAAAGGCCAACTGCATAGGCTCAGTTACACTTGAAGTAGTCTTCGGATCCCCGGATAATTTCCGAAGCGAGGAGTTAATCTTCGACATAGTCCCGTTCCGAAGTGGCTATCACGCACTGCTTGGACGAACCACATTCGCAAAGTTTAATGCGGTGCCGCACTACGCATACCTCAAGCTCAAGATGCCAGGACCTCGAGGAGTCATTACGGTCAATGGAAACACCGAACGCTCTCTCCGAACAGAGGAGCATACGGCGGCCCTCGCAGCGGAAGTACAAAGCGGCCTCTCATGGCAATTCTCCAGTCCGGCAATAAAACGTCCGGACACCGTCAAGCGTGCCCAGAGTAACCTACAAAAAGACCGCCTGGCACGTTCCAAGCAAGCGTAGCAATGCGGCCCCAATCCCAGCCCTCGCGCAATTGTGAAACCAGTACTACGCGTACATAATTACGCTCTGGAAATACCATGGGCACAGGGGGAGGGGCACGACCACGGCACACCCAAAATGCGGCTCAACCGCACTAGGGGCTCCCGATTTTGTCATTTTTTCTTGCTTTCAGGACTTCACTCTACGGAAGGCCTGTCCGGCAGTACAATCGCCGAACACACGATGCAACAACCAAGGAGGCAGAAAGCTACGTCGAATGCCCAGGTGATCTCTATAACGAGCAAAATACACGTCTTACATACCGTCCCGCAGCTCGCCCCTGGAGGGGGACATGTCAAATAGTCCCATCTCTTGCTTATTGCACTACTTGTATCGTTCTGCTTTTCCCACAGCCTTTTCGAATAAACAATGCTTAGCTTCAGCTTATTATTGCATTCTCTATTCATTCCTTTTCCTATATATATACATGTTCAGTTATGACATTATGCACCCGTACACTTTGGTACGGCCAATATGCCAGGGGCTCAAGCACCCCATAATACGGCATGAGAAGTCCGAACACTTTCACAAGTGCGGCACTCCAAACTTATAGCATTATATGCATCAGCTCCGAATCATGTCTTTGGTCAATAGTTGGGTTTGCCCGGCTCCCATGTTTTGGTACCTTACGTTCCGCTATATCGGCTAAGGTAGCGCTGGGAGAACTACTGCGATTGTGCCCCGGTTGAGCTGGGCTAAGCACCTCAGTAGAGAAAGCTAAAACTGACTGTCATGATACGGCGAGAGCTGGTCGCTGTTCGAGAGGTTTCGAGTCCTTAAAGACTCATGCCGCTTAGAGCGAGGAGTCGGCTTTGTCCGGCCTAGGCGTGTCTAGCACCCCGAACTCGGTCTTCCGAACACTAGGGGCTTCGCCGAAATTTAAAATTATAGAATTCTCTGGCTAAGTGAGAGTGATAACGCATTATAGTCCGATTTCCTCGTTCGTTGTGCTGAGTGCCTCCCTCGAAGGACCCAAGAATGGGAAAAAGAGTGCTCGGGTTTATCCCGAACACCCCAGCACTCGTGGCATGGGGGCAGAAGCCGACGACTCGCCATCTCTCAGATTTTATAAACGGCCGCATAGAAGGCAATATTTTAAATTAAAAACAAGCGTTGCATAGCGCATATTAACAAATTTTCAGCGCACACGATAACACGAGCGAGTTTACTCAAATATTACATCCTTGGAACACTCATCCGCCACAAGGCGGGCACCCTTCAGGACACCCTCATAGTACATCTCGGGGTGGCGATGCTCCTTGCCCTGCGGTGGCCTGTCCTTCACAAGCTTCTCCGCATCCATCTTGCCCCAGTGCACTTTAGCACGGGAAAGCACCCTACGGGCACCCTTGATGCAGACGGAGCGCTTGATTACTTCAAGCCGTGGACAGGCATCCACCACCCCCCTCACCAGCCCGAAGTAGCTCCCAGGCACGGCCTCTTCAGGCCACAGCCGGACTGTGATACCCTTCATGGCCTGCTCGGCCACCTTATGGAGCTCGACCAACTGCTTCAGCTGGTCGCCCAAGGGCACAGGGTGTCCGGCCTCAGCATACTGAGACCAGAACACCTTCTCCGTCGAGCTCCCTTCCTCGGCCCGGTAGTAGGCGGCGGCATCTGACACGCTGCGGGGCACCGGACTCGGGTAAGTAAGAAGTAATTCACTTTCACATGCTTGCTTTGCATAATGAATGCCTTACCCGCCGCTATCTTCTTCATCGCCTCAATTTCCTGGAGGGCTTTTTGGGCTCCGGCCTTGGCAGCCTTGGCGTTGTCAAGGGCTGCCGCGAGCTCGGACTCTCGCGTCTTTGAGTCAAGCTCCAAACTCTCGTGTTTCTTCATGAGAGCCCGGAGCTCTTTCTGCACCTCCTCCACCCGCGCTTCCTGCTTTCCTCACTTGGTGCGCTCTGCGGCCGATTTATCTTCAGCCTCGGACAGCGCTTGCTTCAGGGTCGCCACCTCGTTTGTGGCCCCTGCAATAGTCACGTTGATCCTGTTATCTTTGCAACCACATCTTTCTGATTCATACTTACATAAGGTATCACTTACCTTCCTTGTCCTCGAGCTGCTTCTTGGCACGGCGAGCTCTTGCTCGGACCGCTCGAGGTTCTGCTTCAGCGCGTCCACCTCCGCAGTTAGTGCGGCAGAGGTCAACAGCGAAGCCTGCATACGCATATCGACATAATTATGTTAGGCTCCTGCGAATATTACTAGATCCTCTATTCAGCTTTTTCCTTGTGAACGCCAAACAGAGCATCAGGGGCTACTGTCTATGCGGTAATATTTTCATATATTTTCTACATACCTCAAAGCCTGTCAACAGGCTGGCACAGGCTTCAGTCAGCCCGCTCTTAGCGGACTGAACCTTCTGGATCACCGCACTCATAATAGTGCAGTGCTCCTCGTCGATGGAGGCGCCGTTAAGCACCACCAACAAGTTATCTGGTGCCTCTGGTTGGACGGAGGTCACCAGCGTAGTAGGCTTGCCCTTCTTAATAGGGGGCCGCCTGCCAGAGTCTGGAACCGCTGAAGGTTCCGGCGCGGTGTCCGGCCCAAGGCCGGACTTGGGGCCCTTGGGAGTCTTGCCCCCTTTGCGCCTGGAGTCCGTAATGTCGCCTTGTGGCGCCTCCAGGACTACCTCCCCTTGGTTTGGAACCTTTTGGGACAACACCTCGGCGTCGTCCGTAGGGCGAGGGGAGGAGGCGGTCGGAAGTGAAGTGCTGTTCACATCCGACGAATCCAAGGAACCGCTCGACGACACGTCGAGCCGGGCTTTGGGCGGACTGCATAATTATATTCGGTGTAAGAAGAAACTGTGCAATGAAGGAACGCTATGAATCACTCTGGTGTCCGGATACTTATGACTTCTCCAGGGGCTTGGCCCTGAGCGGCCACTCCTCTTCGCCGTCGTCAGCATTGGTGGAGTAGTCCGGGGGGAGGGTCCTCCCCTTCTTGGACCCGCCGGCCTCCCCAGTTGGGGCGGCCTTCCTTTTCTTTTCTCCCCCCGCTGGAGGGGGAGAAGCCTCTTCTTCCTCCTCCTCATCTTCATGGGAGGAGTGTGCCTCGGAGTCATCGGACGATGAATCCGACACCACCGGGCATCGGGAACTCTTCCCAATTCCCGTGGCCTTCTTCTTGGCCATCTTCTCCGGCACCACGTAAGGTGCCGGAACCAGCAGCTCCGCCAAGCGGGTGTCTGCTGGGTCTTCGGGCAAGGGAGCCGGATAGTTGATCTGTCCGGCCGTCCTCTGCCAGTCCTGTCAAAGGCATGGGAGTTTAGATCCCGCATAGAGTCAAACTATGAAAGACAGATATCCTGTAAGAGGTAAAATAGCTAACTGCGCTGGCTTGACGCTGCATGCAGAATCCGCGATCCTCGGTGGCGGAAGCGGGAGCCTCGGCGCCTTTGAATAGCACCTTCCAGGCATCTTCGTACGTTGTGTCGAAGAGCCTGTTTAGAGTTCGGTGCTGGGCCGAATCAAACTCCCACAAGCTGAAAGCTCATTGTTGGCACGGGAGGATCCGGCGGATGAGCATGACCTGGATTACGTTGACGAGTTTGAGCTTCTTGCTCACCAGGTTTTGGACGCATGTTTGAAGTCCGGTCAGCTCTCCCGAACTACCCCACGGCAGGCCCTTCTCTTTCCAGGAGGTGAGCCGCGTAGGAATTCCGGATGGAAACTCGGGGGCTGCGACCCATTCAGGGTCACGTGGCTCGGTGATGTAGAACCACCTCGATTGCCACCCCTTTACGGTCTCCACGAAGGAGCCCTCGAGCCATAGGACGTTGGGCATCTTGCCCACCATGGCGCCTCCGCACTCCGCCTGGCGGCCGCCCACTACCTTCGGCTTGACATTGAAAGTCTTTAGCCATAAGCCGAAGTGGGGCTGGATGCAGAGGAAGGCCTCGCACACGACGATAAGCGCCGAGATATTGAGGATGAAATTCGGGGCCAGATCGTGGAAGTCCAGGCCATAGTAGAACATGAGCCCCCGGACGAATGGGTGGAGAGGGAAGCCTAGTCCACAGAGGAAATGGGTGAGGAACACCACCCTCTCATGGGGCCTAGGGGTGGGGATGAGTTGCCCCTCGTCGGGGAGCCGGTGCGCGATGTCGTCCGACAAGTATCCGGCTCTCCTCAGCTTCTTGATGTGTCCCTCCGTGACGGAGGAGACCATCCACTTGCCTCCCGCTCCGGACATGGTTGGAGAAGGTTGAGGTGAGGGATGCGTACTTGGGCGCTAGAGCTTGAGTGTGCGAAAATGGATAAGCAAAGGAGGAAGAAGGCGTGGATGAAAAGGTGGATCCTTATCCCCTTATATGGGCGGACGAAGCTATGTGTCCTCACCCGTCTGGTAAAACTCGCTTGTTCCCCAAGCGCCGTAATTGATGGCGCGGTTGGGTTACCCACGCCCGTATTGATGAGAATCCCGCGATAAGGGGGCACGATCTCTGCTTCAACAAGACGTGCCAAGGAAACCACCTCGCAAAACACGCTGGGGTGGGACAGTAAAAATGATTCGAATAAAGGCTTGGTTGTGGTGTGATGTCACGCCACAGAATACGTCAGCAGATTAGATTTGTGTAAACATTATTCTCTCTACGGCAGTATGTGGAACTTATTTTGCAGAGCCGGACACTATCCTTGTGTTTAAAATATTCTATGAAGTATTCGGAGGAGGAACCCGCCTTGCAATGCCGAAGACAATCTGCGCGCCGGACTCGTCGTCATTGAAGCCTGGTTCAGGGGCTACTGAGGGAGTCCTGGATCAGGGGGTGTCTGGATAGCTGGACTATAACCTTTGGCCGGACTCTTGGACTATGAAGATACAAGATTGAAGACTTCGTCCCGTGTCCGGATGGGACTTTCCTTGGCATGGAAGGCAAGCTTGGCAATACGGATATGTAGATCTCCTCCCATTGTAACCGACTCTGTGTAACCCTAGCCCTCTCCGGTGTCTATATAAACTGGAGGGTTTTAGTCCGTAGGACAACAACAATCATACCATAGGCTAGCTTCTAGGGTTTAGCCTCTCTGATCTCGTGGTAGATCTACTCTTGTACTACCCATATCATCAATATTAAACAAGCAGGAGTAGGGTTTTACCTCCATCAAGAGAGCCCGAACCTGGGTAAAAACATCGTGTCCCTTGTCTCCTGTTACCATCCGCCTAGACGCACAGTTCGGGACCCCCTACCCGAGATCCGCCGGGTTTGACACCGACACCAAGTCTCCTGGGTCATATTCAGGAAGAAAATCACGTTCCAGAAAGGATTATTCCGTTTGGACTCCGTTTGATATTCCGTTTCTTCGAAACACTAAAATAGGCAAAAAAAACAGCAATTCTGGGCTGGGCCTCCTGTTAATAGGTTAGTCACAAAAATAATATAAAAGTGGAAAATAAAGCCCAATATAGTCCAAAGCAGTAGATAATATAGCATGGAGCAATCAAAAATTATAGATACGTTGGAGACGTATCAGGCATCCCCAAGCTTAATTCCTGCTCGTCCTCAAGTAGGTAAATGATAAAAAGAGAATTTTTGATGCGGAGTGCTACTTGGCATAATTTCAATGCAAATCTTCTTAATTGTGGTATGAATATTCAGATTCGAAAGATTCAAGACAAAACTTTATATTGACATAAAAAATAATAATACTTCAAGCATACTAACGAAGCAATTATGTCTTCTCAAAATAACATGGCCAAAGAAAGGTATCCCTACAAAATCATATAGTCTGGCTATGCTCTATCTTCACCACACAAAGTATTTAAATCATGCACAACCCCGATGACAAGCCAAGCAATTGTTTCCTACTCTAACATTTTCAAAACTTAATTTTTCGATCTTCACGCAATACATGAGCGTGAGCCATGGATATAGCACTTATATGGAATAGAGTGGTGGTTTTGGAGAAGACAAAAGGAGGGGAAGATAGTCTCACATCAACTAGGCGTATCAACGGGCTATGGAGATGCCCATCAATAGATATCAATGTGAGTGACTAGGGATTGCCATGCAACGGATGCACTAGAGCTGTAAGTATATGAAAGCTCATCAAAAGAAACTAAGTGGGTGTGCATCCAACTCGCTTGCTCACGAAGACCTAGGGCAATTTTGAGGAAGCCCATCATTGGAATATACAAGCCAAGTTATATAATGAAAAATTCCCACTAGTATATGAAAGTGACAAAATGAGAGACTTTCTATCATGAAGATCATGGTGCTACTTTGAAGCACAAGTGTGGCAAAAGGATAGTAACATTGTCCCTTCTCTCTTTTTCTCTCATTTTTTTATTTGGGCCTTTTCTCTTTTTTTATGGCCTCTTTTTTTCGTCCGGAGTCTCATCCCGACTTATGGGGGAATCATAGTCTCCATCATTCTTTCCTCACTTGGGACAATGCTCTAAAAATTGATGATCATCACACTTTTATTTTTCTTACAACTCAACAATTACAACTCGATACTTAGAACAAATATGACTCTATATGAATGCCTCCGGCGGTGTACCGGGATATGCAATGAGTCAAGAGTGACATGTATGAAAGAATTATGAACGGTGGCTTTGCCACAAATACGATGTCAACTACATGATCATGCTAGCAATATGACAATGATGGAGCGTGTCATAGTAAACGAAACGGTGGAAAGTAGCATGGCAATATATCTCGGAATGGCTATGGAAATGCCATGATAGGTAGGTATGGTGGCTGTTTTGAGGAAGGTATATGGTGGGTGTATGATACTGGCGAAAAGTGCGCGGTATTAGAGAGGCTAGCAATGGTGGAAGGATGGGAAAAAGTGCATATAATCCATGGACTCAACATTAGTCATAAAGAACTCATATACTTATTGCAAAAATCTAGAAGTTATCAAAGCAAAGTATTACGCGCATGCTCCTAGGGGGATAGATTGGTAGGAAAAGACCATCGCTCGTCCCCGACCGCCACTCATAAGGAAGACAATAAATAAATAAATTATGCTCCGACTTCATCACATAACGGTTCACCATACGTGCATGCTACGGGAATCACAAGCTTTAACACAAGAATTTTTCAAATTCACAACTACTCAACTAGCATGACTCTAATATCACCATCTTTATATCTCAAAACAATTATCAAGTCTCAATATTTTCTTAGTATTCAACGCACTCAAAAGAAAGTTTCACAAATCTTGAACACCAAGCATATTATTATTAAGCAAATTACCATGCTATTATGACTCTCAAAATAATCTAAGTGAAGCATGAGAGATCAATAGTTTCTTTAAAACAAACCACCACCGTGCTCTAAAAGATCTAAGTGAAGCACATAGAGCAAAATCATAACGCTAAAAAAGATATAAGTGAAGCACATAGAGCAAAACTACATAGCTCAAAAGATATAAGTGAAGCACATAGAGTATTCTATCAAATTCCAATTCATGTATGGCTCTCCCAAAAGGTGTGTACAGCAAGGATGAATTTGGAACACTAAAAAACAAAGACACAAATAATACAAGACGCTCCAAGCAAAACACCTATCATGTTGGTGAATAAAAATATAGCTCCAAGTAAATTACCGATGGAAGTAGACGAAAGAGGGGATGCCTTCCGGGGCATCCCCAAGCTTTAACTTTTTGGTGTCCTTGGATTATCTTTGGGGATGCATGGGCATCCCCAATCTTAGGCTCTTTCCGCTCCTTGTTCCATAATCCATCAAAAGAATTCACCCAAAACTTGAAAACTTCACAACACAAAACTCAATAGAAATCTCATGAGCTCCGTTAGAGAAAGAAAACAAAAGACCACTTCAAGGTACTGTAATGAACTCATTCTTTATTTATATTGGTGTTAAACCTACTGTATTCCAACTTCTCTATGGATTATAAACTATTTTACTAGCCATAGATTCACAAAAATAAGAAAACAACACACGAAAACAGAATCTGTCAAAAACAGAACAGTCTGAAATAATCGGTAACTAACGCAAACTTCTGGAACCCAAAAAATTCTACCAAAATTAGACGACCTAGACAATTTGTTTATTGATCAGCAGAAATTGGAATAAGTATTTTATCACGTTCTGATGATTTTTAACAATTCGGGAACTGAACGCAATGTTTCTGGAAATTACAGCAGGATCAAATAACTATCATCCAAGAAGATCCAATAGGTCTAACTTGGCACAAACACTAACTAAAACACAAAATCACATCCAAACAGAAGGTAGATGGGTTATTTATTCCCTAACACAAAAAACTAAAAATAAAATTGGGTTGCCTCCCAACAAGCGCTATCGTTTAACACCCCTAGCTAGGCATAAAGCGAGGATAGATCTAGGTATTGCCATCTTTGGTAGGCAATCCATAAGTGGCTCTCATGATAGTTTCATATGGCAATTTTATTTTGTTTCTAGGAAAGTGTTTCATGCCCTTTTTTAATGGAAATTGGAATCTAATATTCCCTTCCTTCATATCAATAATCGCACCAACTGTTCTAAGGAAAGGTCTACCAAGAATAATAGGGCAAGAAGGATTGCAATCTATATCAAGAACGATGAAATCTACGGGCACATAATTCCTATTTGCAACAATAAGAACATCATTAATTCTTCCCATAGGTTCCTTAATAGTGGAATCCGCAAGATGCAAATTTAGAGAGCAATCATCAAAATCACGGAAGTCAAGCAAATCACATAAAGTTTTGGGGATAGTAGAAACACTAGCACCCAAATCACGCAAAGCATAAAACTCATGATCTTTAATTTTAATTTTAATAGTAGGTTCCCACTCATCATAGATTTTTCTAGGGATAGAGACTTTCAACTCAAGTTTTTCTTCATAGGATTGCATCAAGGCATCAACAATATGTTCGGTAAAGGCTTTCTTTTGACTATAAGCATGAGGAGAATTTAGCACGGATTGCAACAAGGAAATACAATCAATTAAATAGCAACTTTCATAATTAAATTCCTTGAAATCCAATATAGTGGGTTTAGCAACATCTAGATTTTTATTTCTTTCAATCCCACTTTCATCAATTTCATCATAAAGATCCAAATACTACGAATTTTTGGAACGCCTTCTAGGTAAAGGAAGATCATATTCAGTTTCATCACGATTCATGTTGCAAAACAAAGATTTGATAGGTGACACATCAATAACTTTTAGATCTTCATCTTGATTTCCATAGGAATTGGAAGAACACGCTTTAATAAAGGCATCTTTCGTAGCATGCATCCTAGCGGTTCTTTCCTTGCACTCATCAATGGAAATTCTCATGGCTTTGAGAGACTCATTGATATCATGCTTAGGAGGAATAGATCTAAGCTTTAAAGAATCAACCTCAAGAGAAATTCTATCAACGTTCCTAGCCAAATCATCAACTTTAAGTAATTTCTATTCAAGTAAAGCATTAAAATTCTTTTGTGAATTCATAAACTCTTTAACACTATTCTCAAATTCAGAGGGCATCTTATTATAATTTCCATAAGAGTTGTTGTAGGAATTTCCATAATTATTAGAAGGATTACTAGGATAAGGCCTAGGATTAAAATTCCCTCTATATGCGTTGTTACCAAAATTATTCCTACGAACAAAATTCACATCCATAGATTCATTATTATTCTCAATCAAAGTAGACAAAGGCATATCATTAGGATCAGAAGAAACACGTAGCAAATAATTTCATAAGTTCATCCATCTTTCCACTCAAAACATTGATTTCTTCTATCGCATGCATTTTTTTATTAGAAGATCTTTCAGTATGCCATTGAGAATAATTAACCATAATATTATCTAGGAGTTTAGTAGCATCTCCTAAAGTGATTTCCATAAAAGTGGCTCCCACGGCCGAATCTAAAAGATTTCTAGAAGCAAAATTCAATCCGGCATAAAAATTTTGTATAATCATCCATAAGTTCAAAACCATGAGTAGGGCAATTACGTATCATTAATTTCATTCTCTCCAAAGCTTGTGCAACATGTTCATGATCAAGTTGCTTAAAATTCATAATGTCGTTTCTAAGAGAGATGATCTTAGCGGGAGGAAAATACTTAGAGATAAAAGCATCTTTGCACTTGTTCCAAGAATCAATACTATTTTTAGGCAAAGACGAAAACCAAGCTTTAGCACAATCTCTAAGCGAAAAAGGAAATAGCTTCAATTTAACGACATCATTATCAACATTTTTTTTCTTTTGCATATCACATAAATCAACGAAGCTATTCAGATGAGTAGCGACATCTTCACTAGGAAGGCCGGCGAATTGATCTTTCATAACAAGATTCAACAAAGCGGTATTGATTTCACAAGATTCAGTATTGGCAAGGGGAGCAATCGGAGTGCTAAGGAAATCATTATTATTGGTATTGGTGAAGTCACACAATTTGGTAGTATCTTGAGCCATCACGACAAACAAGCAATCCAACACACGAGCAAACAAAAGGCAAGCGAGAAAAAGGCAAACGGAAAAAGAGAAGGAGAGGGAGAAGGAGAAGGAGAAGGCGAATAAAATGGCAAGGGTGAAGTGGGGGAGAGGAAAACGAGAGGCAAATGGCAACTAATGTAATGCGGGAGATAGGGATTGTGATGGGTACTTGGTATGTTGACTTTTTGTGTAGACTTCCCGGCAACGGCGCCAGAAATTCTTCTTGCTACCTCTTGAGCTTGCGTTGGATTTCCCCGAAGAGGAAAGGATGATGCAGCAGAGTAGCGTAAGTATTTCCCTCAGTTTTTGAGAACCAAGGTATCAATCCAGTAGGAGGCCACGCTCAAGTCCCTCGTACCTACACAAAAGCAATAGCTCCTCGCAACCAACGCGATTAGGGGTTGTCAATCCCTTCACGGTCACTTACGAGAGTGAGATCTGATAGAGATGATAGATAATATTTTTGGTATTTTTGATATAGAGATGCAAAGTGAAAAGTAAAAAAGGCAAAGTAAAAAAGCAAAGCAAGATTAAAGTGATGGAGATTGATATGATGAGAATAGACCCCGGGGGCCATAGGTTTCACTAGTGGCTTCTCTCAAGAGCATAAGTATTCTACGGTGGGTGAACAAATTACTATTGAGCAATTGAAAGAATTGAGCATAGTTATGAGAATATCCAGGTATGATCATGTATATAGGCATCACGTCCGCGACAAGTATATCAAAACAATTCTGCATCTACTACTATTACTCCACTCATCGACCGCTATCCAGCATGCATCTAGAGTATTAAGTTAAAAACTGAGTAACGCCTTAAGCAAGATGACATAATGTAGAGAGATAAATTCATGCAATATGAAATAAACCCCATCTTGTTATCCTCGATGGCAACGATACAATACGTGCCTTGCTGCCCCTTCTGTCACTGGGAAAGGACACCGCAAGATCGAACCCAAAGCTAAGCACTTCTCCCATGGCAAGAACTACCAATCTAGTTGGCCAAACCAAACAGATAACTTGAAGAGACTTGCAAAGGTAACCAATCATACATAAAAGAATTCAGAAAAGATTCAAATATTATTCATAGATAGACTTGATCATAAACCCACAATTCATCGGTCTCAACAAACACACCGCAAAAAGAAGATTGCATCGAATAGATCTCCACGAGAGAGGGGGAGAACATTGTATTGAGATCCAAAAAGAGAGAAGAAGCCATCTAGCTAATAACTATGGACCCGAAGGTCTGAGGTAAACTACTCACACTTCATCGGAGAGGCTATGATGATGTAGAAGCTCTCCGTGATGACGGCCCTCTCCGATGGAGCTCCGGAACAGGCCCCAAGATGGAATCTCGTGGATACAGAAAGTTGCGGCGGTGGAATTAGGCTCTTGGCTCCGTATCTGTTCGTTTGCGGGTACATAGGTATATATAGGAGGAAGAAGTACGTCGGTGGAGCTTCGATGGGCCCACGAGGGTGGGGGCACGCTTGGGGGTGTAGGGCGCGCCCCCCTACCTCGTGCCCACCTCGAAGCTTCCTTGGCGTAGGGTCCAAGTGAGGGAGTCCTGGATCAGGGGGTGTCCGGATAGCCGGACTATAACCTTTGGCCGGACTCTCAGACTATGAAGATACAAGATTGAAGACTTCATCCCGTGTCCGGATGGGACTTTCCTTGGCGTGGAAGGCAAGCTTGGCAAAATAGATATGTAGATCTCCTCTCGTTGTAACCGACTCTGTGTAACCCTAGCCCTCTCCAGTGTCGAAATAAACCGGAGGGTTTTAGTCCGTAGGACAACAACAATCATACCATAGGCTAGCTTCTAGGGTTTAGCCTCTCTGATCTCGTGGTAGATCTACTCTTGTACTACCCATATCATCAATATTAATCAAGCAGGAGTAGGGTTCTAACTCCATCGAGAGGGCCCGAACCTGGGTAAAAACATCATGTCCCTTGTCTCCTGTTACCATCCGCCTAGACGCACAGTTCGTGACCCCCTACCCGAGATCCGCCGGTTTTGACACCGACATTGGTGCTTTCATTGAGAGTTCCTCTGTGTCGTCATCTTTAGGCCCGATGGCTCCTCTGATCATCAACAGCGATGCGGTCCAGGGTGAGACTTTTCTCCCCGGACAGATCTTCGTATTCGGCGGCTTTGCACTGCGGGCTAATTCGCTTGGCCATCTGGAGTAGATCGAAAGCTACGCCCTTGGCCATCAGGTTAGATTTGGAAGTTTGAACTACATGGCTGACATCCGCGGAGACTTGATCTTCGACGGATTCGAGCCACAGCCGGGCGCACTGCACTGTCGTGACGGGCATGATTTAGCTCTATCACCGAACAGTGCCCTGGAGGACGCACCCACATCCGCTCTGACCCCTAGCTCGGAGCCGACTGCGCCTAACGAGGACGGGTGGTTAAACCCCGCCCCGGGGGCTGCAGTCTCGACGGCGATCGAGCCGAACACCAGTCCTATCCTCTGCGAAGCTCGTGACTCCAAAGTTCCGGACTCTTCTCCGGGCTCCGAACCATCCGTGCCCCTGCCAATCGAATCCGATTGGGCACCGATCATGGAATTCACCATTGCGGATAGCTTTCAGCACTCGCCCTTCGGTGACATTCTGAATTCACTAAGGTCTCTCTCTTTGTCAGGAGAGTCCTGGCCGGAATATGACCGGCAGGATTGAGATGTGGACGACGAAGAAATTCGACGCCCACCCACCACCCACTTCGTAGCCACTGTCGATGACTTAACCGACATGCTCGACTTCGACTCCGATGACATCGACGGTTTGGATGACGATGTAGGAGACGAACAGGAACCAACACCTATAGGGCACTGGATAGCCACCTCGTCATATGACATATATATGGTGGATACACCCAAAGAAGGCAATGGCGACGGAACAGCGGGGGATGACCCCTCCAAGAAGCAACCTAAGCGCCGGTGTCAGCGGCGCCGCTCTAAGTCCCGCCAAAGAAAAAACGGTGATACCAGCACGGGAGACAACAACACCCCGGACAGTGCCGAAGACAACTCCCTCCAGCAAGATTCAGCGCAGGAGGATGGAGAAGCCAGCCCTCCTGAGAGAGCGGCAGACAGAGAGGAAGAGGATGATAATTACATGCCTCCATCCGAAGACGAGGCAAGCCTCGGCGACGATGAATTTGTCGTGCCTGAGGATCCCGTCGAACAAGAGCGCTTTAAATGCAGGCTTATGGCCAAAGTGAGTAGCCTTAAGAAAAAACAGCAACAGCTTAGAGCAGATCAAGATTTGCTAGCCGACAGATGGACTGAAGTCCTTGCGGCCGAAGAGTACGAACTCGAACGCCCCTCCAAGAGCTACCAAAAGCGCAGGTTGCTACCCTGATTAGAGGAGGAAGCACCTAAATCACCAGCGCATGAGACAGCTGACGGACCACCTCGCGGCCGCGACAGAGAGGCCTTTCGGCCCTCCACTCAAGCCGCACCCCGGCGTCGCTCAAAAAATACCAAATCACGGGGAAATGCGCTAGACCTGCGAGATATGTTGGAGGACAAGGCAAGGCAAACAAGATCGATCTACGAATCGCGCGGACGCCCACGACACGAGACGATAACTGTCACACCGGATACAGTAAATCTGGCCGGGCCGAACACAGCAGACAAAGCTCATCTGAGCTACGTCGTGATATAGCCCAGTACAGAGGTACCGCACACCCACTATGCTTCACAGATGAAGTAATGGATCATCAAATCCCAGAGGGTTTCAAACCCGTCAACATTGAATCATACGATGGCACAACAGATCCTGCGGTATGGATCGAGGACTATCTCCTTCATATCCACATGGCCCGCGGCGATGATCTACACGCCATCAAATACCTCCCACTAAAGCTTAAAGGACCAGCTCGGCATTGGCTTAACAGCTTGCCAGCAGAATCGATTGGCTGTTGGGAGGACCTGGAAGCCGCATTCCTCGACAATTTCCAGGGCACCTATGTGCGACCACCAGATGCCGATGACCTGAGCCACATAAATCAGCAGCCAGAAGAATCTGCCAGACAATTCTGGACACGGTTCCTAACCAAGAAAAATCAAATCGTCGACTGTCCGGACGTAGAGGCCCTAGCAGCCTTCAAGCATAACATCCGTGACGAGTGGCTTGCCCGACACCTTGGACAGGAAAAGCCGAAATCCATGGCAGCCCTCACGACACTCATGACTCACTTTTGCGCGGGAGAAGACAGCTGGCTGGCTCGTAGCAATAACATGACCAAGAGCCCTGGTAATTCGGATAGCAAGGATAGCAATGGCAGGTCGCGTCGCAACAAGCACAAGTGCCGCATTAACAGCGACAATACTGAAGATATAGTAGTTAATGCCGGATTCAGAGGCTCTAAACCCGATCAGCGGAAAAAGGAATTCAAAAGAAACACTCCAGGCCCGTCCAATTTGGACCGTATACTCGATCGCTCGAGCCAGATACATGGCACCCCCGAAAAAACAGCCAGTCACACCAATAGGGACTGTTGGGTGTTCAAGCAGGCCTGCAAGTTAAATGCTGAAAACAGAGACAAGGGGCTACATAGCAACGACGAGGAGGAGCCCTGTCGGTGTCAAAACCGGCGGATCTCAGGTAGGGGGTCCCGAACTGTGCGTCTAGGCGGATGGTAACAGGAGACAAGGGACACAATGTTTTACCCAGGTTCAGGCCCTCTTGATGGAGGTAAAACCCTACGTCCTGCTTGATTAATATTGATGATATGGGTAGTACAAGAGTAGATCTACCACGAGATCAAGGAGGCTAAAACCCTAGAAGCTAGCCTATGGTATGATTATTGTATGTTGGAGTTGTCCTACGGACTAAAACCCTCCGGTTTATATAGACACCGGAGAGGGTTAGGGTTACACAAAGTCGGTTACAATGGTGGGAGATCTGAATATCCGCATTGCCAAGCTTGCCCTCCACGCCAAGGAAAGTCCCATCCGGACACGGGACGAAGTCTTCAATCTTGTATCTTCATAGTCCAGGAGTCCGGCTGAAGGTATAGTCCGGCTACCTGGACACCCCCTAATCCAGGACTCCCTCAGTAGCCCCCGAACCAGGCTTTAATGACGAGTCCGGCACGCAGATTGTCTTCGGCATTGCAAGGCAGGTTCTTCTCCAAATTCCGTGTACCTGTTGAATAATGTCCGGTTTTTGTAATTTAGCGCTCCTTGGCTTCTACGCCCAATAATGGTCGTCTTCCACGTGTCAAACGAATACAAAAAGTCTGGGTGTTTTTATATTTACACCCCTAGCCGCGTAAATGAGCTGCCTATTTAAAGGGATGAGGATTTAGATCCAAACCACACCTTCTCCCCTCCGCGAGTGTTCATCAAAGCGCATCCGACAAAGGTCCATTCTACCATGGCCAGCCGTCGCAACTCCTCCTCTCGCCCTTCCAGCCCTTAGCCCGGAGATTGGGAGAGGTGCTCCATCCCGCATAGCGAGCTAGTGTCGCTCCAGACCAAGGGATTTCTCCCCCCGGCCCATATGGTCCCAGTTCGAGCCGGACTTGCCACCTATAATGGCGGAGAGCAAGCGGAGCGCGCCCCCAATCCGTCCAAGGGAGAGCGGGTATGCCTTGTCCCTTATTTAATAAGAGGGCTCAGATTTCCAATTCATCCGTTTCTCCAGGGGCTCCTGGAGTTCTATGGTCTCTAGCTGCACAACCTCACGCCTGCCTCCATATTGCATATCGCGGGCTTCGTAGCCCTTTGCGAGCTGTTCTTGGGTGTTAAGGCTCATTTCGCGCTGTGGAAGAGGATATTCTGCCTGGTGCCCCGTTCTTAGGAGGGGTCAATATATCAAGTGGGCGGAGCCGAAGTGTGGCGTGTCGCCGGGACCGGATATCTATCCGGAACCCCAAAGAAGGCGTCCGAGGACTGGCCTTCAGAATGGTTTTATATGGAGGATGTCCCGCTGCCGGATCCTATTCGGACCGGCCTCCCTGAATTCAGCAGTGCTCCCTTGAAGAAACGCCTAAGCTAGCGTCCACGGAGCTCTCAGAGAGAAAGTGACAGGGACGTCCTTTACCTGATGGGCTGGATAAGACTATTGGCTCATTCCGGACTAACCATGATCGGAGTCATGGCCATATGCATCATGCGAGGGGTGCAGCCGCTTCAGTATAGAGGCCACCCCATATGGGACTTCAACGGGGAGGACGACGCCACCCGTCACAGCCGTAAGGGGCCGGACTTAGCTGCCGCTCTAGTAAAGATCTTGTCCACTTTGTACAAGGGAGAAGAGGAGGAATTCCTCCGCGTCAACCCACAGGGTGGATTTACTATGTACAATCCTCCAAGTTGGGTAAGCGGACAATTTCACTTGCCCATCCGTTTCATATTCCCATGATTAAATATATAGTCTAACGACTTCAACGCAGGAAATGCATCAGGAAGTAAAGGACATAAACAGCCGTCCTCCACAGCCCGAGGATCCGGAACGGTCCCTCGATCCGGCCTCCGAAGAGGATCCGGACATATCGGTGGAGCTGACTGACGGGGTGTTTTATCAGCTGAACAAGGACAATACCTTGGTGGCCATTACGGCCGATTACCCAGGGTTAATCCCGTCCTCCCAAGTAACTGAGACAGGAGTCCCAACACCTTGGAAAGGGATCCATCCCCACGTGTTTTCAGTTTCCTGACAACAACCGTGTTTTGCAGGGGAGGTTCCTGAGGCGGGAGGCCGATCCTGCGGCGACTGGCCAACGAGGGGCTGCAGGGCCCCGTGGGGCAAAAATAAATGTAGTCCGGACCGAGGCGCCAGCGCAAAGGTATAGTGCGCCTCCTTATTCCCCGGTGTTATTCTTTCAAGGCATATTAACACTCGTGCTCTGTTCAGAACAAAGAGACCTCGCCGGACTATATCTGGAGAGGCTGCCAATCGCGCCTCCACCAGCCAGGCTCCAAGGCTCGGTCCGGAGGCGGAGGCAAACACGAGGTGCGCACCGGACGCTCCTCCGACAGAGGATGTGGACAGGCTGTCTGCCACCCATTCCGAGGTGGAGAGTGCCATGAACCACCGGCGCCGCCGGACAGTTCTTCGTGACGCTTGTTTCTCCCAAGAGGCGCTGGATGCCTTCAATTCGGGAGATGTGTATCTCCGTGCCGCTCAAAATGGTCTAGCCCGAGCCACGGAGCAATATGTAAAAGACATACGGGTGAGAAAATTTAATGGTTATATGTATCAGTAGCCCCCGAGACTTGAAACAGTTAGAATAACTGATTTAAGGATCATGTAATACGCAGGTTCTTTCAGAGAAGAATACCCAACTGTCCCACGAGCTAAGAGAGTGCAAAGCCCAACTTGAGGCCGCACTAGCCGCGACAGGGGAGCCCAAGGAGACCCCCTCTGGTAATATATGCTTCAAAAAGATAAGTGTTATGCGGCGTATGTGCGAATCTGGGTCACTTACGAGAGTGAGATCTGATAGAGATGATAGATAATATTTTTGGTATTTTTGATATAGAGATGCAAAGTGAAAAGTAAAAGGCAAAGTAAAAAAGCAAAGCAAGATTAAAGTGATGGAGATTGATATGATGAGAATAGACCCGGGGGCCATAGGTTTCACTAGTGGCTTCTCTCAAGAGCATAAGTATTCTACGGTGGGTGAACAAATTACTGTTGAGCAATTGACAGAATTGAGCATAGTTATGAGAATATCTAGGTATGATCATGTATATAGGCATCACGTCCGACAAGTAGATCGAAACGATTCTGCATCTACTACTATTACTCCACTCATCGACCGCTATCCAGCATGCATCTAGAGTATTAAGTTAAAAACAGAGTAACGCCTTAAGCAAGATGACATGATGTAGAGAGATAAATTCATGCAATATGAAATAAACCCATCTTGTTATCCTCGATGGCAAATGATACAATACGTGCCTTGCTGCCCCTTCTGTCACTGGGAAAGGACACCGCAAGATCGAACCCAAAGCTAAGCACTTCTCCCATGGCAAGAACTACCAATCTAGTTGGCCAAACCAAACGGATAATTCGAAGAGACTTGCAAAGATAACCAATCATACATAAAAGAATTCAGAGAAGATTCAAATATTATTCATAGATAGACTTGATCATAAACCCACAATTCATCGGTCTCAACAAACACACCGCAAAAAGAAGATTACATCGAATAGATCTCCACGAGAGAGGGGGAGAACATTGTATTGAGATCCAAAAAGAGAGAAGAAGCCATCTAGCTAATAACTATGGACCCGAAAGGTCTGAGGTAAACTACTCACACTTCATCGGAGAGGCTATGATGATGTAGAAGCCCTCCGTGATGACGGCCCTCTCCGGCGGAGCTCCGGAACAGGCCCCAAGATGGGATCTCGTGGATACAGAAAGTTGCGGTGGTGGAATTAGGTTTTTGGCTCCGTATCTGTTCGTTTGGGGGTACGTAGGTATATATAGGAGGAAGAAGTACGTCGGTGGAGCTTCGGTGGGCCCACGAGGGTGGGGGCGCGCCTGGGGGTATAGGGCGCGCCCCCTACCTCGTGCCCACCTCGAAGCTTCCTTGGCGTAGGGTCCAAGTAAGTCTCCTGGGTCATATTCGGGAAGAAAATCACGTTCAAGAAAGGATTGTTCCATTTGGACTCCGTTTGATATTTCGTTTCTTCGAAACACTGAAATAGGCAAAAAAACAGCAATTCTGGGCTGGGCCTCCGGTTAATAGGTTAGTCCGAAAAATAATATAAAATTGGAAAATAAAGCCCAATATAGTCCAAAACAGTAGATAATATAGCATGGAGCAATCAAAAATTATAGATACGTTGGAGACATATCAAGCAGCCACGTAAAACTTGCAACAACAAAGTAGAGGACGTCTAACTTGTTTTTGCAGGGCATGTTGTGATGTGATATGGTCAAGACATGATGCTATATTTTATTGTATGAGATGATCATGTTTTGTAACAGAGTTATCGGCAACTGGCAGGAGCCATATGGTTGTCGCTTTATTGTATGCAATGCAATCGCCCTGCAATTGCTTTACTTTATCACTAAGCGGTAGCGATAGTCGTAGAAGCAATAGTTGGCAAGACGACAACGATGCTACGATGGAGATCAAGGTGTCGCGCTGGTGACGATGGTGATCATGACGGTGCTTTGGAGATGGAGATCAAAGGCACAAGATGATGATGGCCATATCATATCACTTATATTGATTGCATGTGATGTTTATCCTTTATGCATCTTATTCTACTTTGATTGACGGTAGCACTATAAGATGATCTCTCACTAAAAATTTCAAGGTACAAGTGTTCTCCCTGAGTATGCACCGTTGCCAAAGTTTGTCGTGCCGACACACCACGTGATGATCGGGTGTGATAAGCTCAACGTCCTTATACAACGGGTGCAAGCCAGTTTTCCACACGCAGAATACTCAGGTTAAACTTGACGAGCCTAGCATATGTAGATATGGCCTCGTTACACTGAGACCAAAAGGTCAAACGTGAATCATATAGTAGATATGATCAACATAGTGATGTTCACCATTGAAAACTACTCTATTTCACGTGATGATCGGTTATGGTTTAGTTGATTTGGATCACGTGATCACTTAGATGATAAGAGAGATGTCTATCTAAGTGGGAGTTCTTAAGTAATATGATTAATTGAACTTAAATTTATCATGAACTTAGTACCTGATAGTATTTTGCTTGACTATGTTGTTGTAGATAGATGGCCCGTGCTGTTGTTCCGTTAAATTTTAATGCGTTCCTTGAGAAAGCAAAGTTGAAAGCTGATGGTAGCAATTACACGGACTGGGTCCGTAACTTGAGGATTATGTTGGGGAACGTAGTAATTTCAAAATTTTCCTACGAACACGCAAGATCATGGTGATGCATAGGCATGAGAGGGGAGAGTGTTGTCCACGTACCCTCGTAGACTGAAAGCGGAAGCGTTAGCACAACGCGGTTGATGTAGTCGTACGTCTTCATGATCCGACCGATCAAGTACCAAACGCACGGCACCTCCGAGTTCAGCACACGTTCAGCCCGATGACGTCCCTCGAACTCCGATCCAGCCGAGTGTTGATGGAGAGTTTCATCAGCACAACGGCGTGGTGACGATGTTGATGTTCTACCGACGCAGGGCTTCGCCTAAGCACCGCTACAGTATTATCGAGGTGGACTATGGTGGAGGGGGGCACCGCCCACGGCTAAAAGATCAAACGGATCAATTGTTGTCTCTTTGGGATGCCCCCTGCCCCCGTATATAAAGGAGCAAGGGGGGTGCGGCCGTCCAGGGAGGAGGGCGCGCCAGGAGGGAGTAGGACTCCCCCCTTTCCTAGTTGGATTAGGACTTGCACTACAAAAAAAGACACATCCGTGACATTTTGGGCCGAACGAATTTTTTTTCTGTCATACATACGACACTTCTATGACGATAATTGTGACAAAACCCGATATCATCATAGATGTGGTGGGCTCCTACTTCTATGACAAAAAAATCATGACAGAAAATGGGTTTTTCATCCTGGGCGAGCCGGAGACGCAGCTGCATGACATTCTTTGGGCCGTCCATGACGGAAAAAACCATGGTAGAAGCGAGGGGGAGGAAAATTTCGGGGAGTTCCCGGTTACGGTGGGAGGTCGGGGGTCGAGCGATGCGCGTTTCTCTCGTACACGTACGCACGTGTGTGCGAGGCGTTGGCTCTAACTGAACCCGAGCGAGGCGTTGGGCTCTAACTGAACCCGAGCGATTGCACTGCAGGATACGCGTTACTGAACCCGAGCGATCGATCGATGGCTGTTAACTGAACCCGATCGAGCGATTCCTTGGCTACTGCTGCTAACTAAAGTCGATCGATGGGATGAACAGTGAGCGTTGCGGGGGGGTTTGGATGAACAGTGAGCGGTGGCGTTGCCTCTGGATGAACAGGACCCCATGGTGTGGTGGAGGGCTGGATGAACAGTAGACGGTGGAGGGGTGCCCGTGGAGGTGTGGATGAACAGGACCCCGTGGTGTGGAGGGCAGGATGAATAGTAGACGGTGGAGGGGTGGCCATGGAGGGGTGGTTGAACAGGACCCCGTGGTGTGGAGGGCTGGATGAATAGTAGACGGCGGAGGGGTGCCCGTGGAGGGGTGGTTGAACAGGGCCCCGTGGTGTGGAGGGCTGGATGAACAGTAGACGGTGGAGGGGTGGTTGAACAGTAGCCGGTGGAGTATCGCACGGTGGAGGCTGGATGAACAGGAGCCCGTGGAGGCTGGAGGAGGTCGACGGTGGATGAACAGTAGCTCGTGGAGGCTGGAGGGGGTCCATGGTGGAGACGAATAGTATCCCGTGGAGTCCCGTTTTGCGGTACGCCACACCCCTCCCGATCAACAGGACCCCCATTTCGACCGTAGGAGGTCTGTTTCCTCCGTTTTGCGGTACGCCACACCCCTCCCGATCAACAGGACCCCCGTTTCGACCGTAGGAGGTCCGTTTCCTCCGTTCTGCGGTACGCCAGGCCTCGTTTCCATCACCTGTTCCATCCAAGCCCTCCCGATGAACACGACCATGCATTCCGTTGCCTCCCCATGAACACGACGACGACGCTGTTTCTCCGTTCCGACCCAGCCATGTCAACGAGCCCTCGCCGTACGTATGCGCGAGTAGGCGTTGAGACCCCGCCCGTATGTACACATACGTGGCTGTATTTTCTTTCTTGCACCCTGGCTGCCTCTACTACGACACGTGCGGTTCTCTACATCCACCAGTATATATGTACGTACACGTTCGCGACCAGAATGACAACGCTACGTACGCTTCGACCAGGTGGGTCCCGACTGTCAGGCACTTCCTTGCCTGCGAAGATGTAGCTGGTGGGTCCCAGCAGTCAGGGGGGCGAAATACAGTGGCCCGTCCGGTGGGTCCCCGCTGTCAGGTGGAGGAATAATTATTTTGCACGTAATAAGGAGGCACTTCCTAGCTGCGGCCGTGGACCTAGCTGTCAGCCTCTCCATGTACAGTCCACATCCGATGGAAGTCGTTCCTTGACCACGTTCACCACGCCACGGCGAGAGCACCAGGGCGGTGGACGACGGCGAGGCCTAGGAAGGGGACAACGCGGAGCCGGGGAAGACGCGGCAGTGGATGCCCAGGCGTAGAGGAGTACAAGGGTTCACTGGTTCGCTGCGGTGTGAGGCTGCCGTCGCCGCAGAATAACAGGGGGTGTGGGTGAGTAGAGGGATGGCCTGGCCAGCGGTGGGAGTAGTTGGTTCCGGTGAGGCCTCCGCCGCAGCGCAGCAGGCCACGGGAGGCAGGAGCACGAGGCACGACCGGCGCTGGGTTGGGCGGCTGGAGCAAGAAGACCAGAGGTTGAAGAAGCACTACGGCCGTTGGATGGACATCGTACGGTCACTGGAGCTAGAATCGTGCATATTGACTAAGTTGACAAAGCCCTCCGTCCCCGTCAACTTAGTAGGCCCACAAGTTAGCCTCCCACCAAGGTGGGTCCCAGCTAGCAGGGGTATTCATTTTTTTGTGCATAATAAGGAGGCACTTCCTTGCGCGCGAAGATATAGCTGGTGGGTCCGAGTTGTCAGCGGCGGTTACGTTTTTTCGCGAAATACAATGGCCCTTTCGGTGGGTCCCTCATGTCAGGTGGAGAAATCATTATTTTGTGCGTAATAAGGAGGCATTTCCTTGCATGCGGCCGTGGACCCAGCTGTCGGCATCTCCACGTAAAGTCCGCTTCAGATGCATGTCGGTTGTTGACCACGTTGACCAGGCTGCGCCGAGAGCACCAGGGCGGTGGACGACGGCGAGGCCTAGGAAGGGAACGACACGGAGGCAGGGAAGACTTGGAAGCTATTTCCCACGCGGAGGGGAGTACGACTGTACGAGGCCTCGCCGTCGCCGGAGAATAACAACATGTGTGGGTGAGTAGAGGGATGGCTAGGCCAGCGATGGGAGTACAGTGGGGCGGTGAGGCCTGCGCGGCAGCAGAGCCGGCCGCGGGGAGGAGGGAGCAGGCAGTCCCGCCGGTGCCTGTTTGAGCGGCTGGAGCAGGAAGAGCAGAGATTGAAGAAGCACGACGGCCGTTGGATGGCCATCCAACAGTCACTGCTTGTGCGTCAACCTTTTTTTAGGAAAGCCTCAAATCTGTGGGAAACAGCATACAGCCCATCTGCCATTATTTCTAATAATTATACATCCCATTTGCTAATTATTAAGGTTTTTTTGGAGCCCATATTCTTTTTGTTAGCATTACAGCCCATATTGTGGCCATGGTTAAAAAATTATACGAAATTTTGCATATTTCGGTGCGGTCCAAACTGTTTTTAATCCTGAAATTTCGACTCACATTCAAACTGATTTTAAAAATAAATGTATATCAATATAAAATCCAACAAATTCTCCACGCATAAAAATTAATGTAATTTCAAATCTCGAAATGAAAAAAAGATATTTGGAACTAATTGCCGGTTTGATGTGTTTTAAAAATGTACAGCCCATTTCACATTACTGATGGGCCATTTTCTCGGCCAGCCGAATGAAAGCTCTCCTCCTCGTCTTGAAAGATTTGCAGCCCAACAGGCCTGACAAAGTGACTTAGTTGGAAAATCACAAAAAAAACTAGGCTGTGGCCGTGGACCCAGCTGTCAACCTCTCCACGTACAGTACTCTTCTGATGGAATATCGTTGACCACGTTGACCACGCCGCGCCGAGAGCACCAAGGCGGTGGACGATGGTGAGGCCTAGGAAGGGGACGACGCAGAGCAGGGGAAGACGCGGCAGTGGATGCCCACGCAGAGAGGAGTACGAGGGTTCGCTGGTTCGGCTGCGGTGTGAGGCTGCCGTCGCCGCAGGGCCTGGCTAGCGGTGGGAGTAGTAGGGGGCGATGAGGCCTCATCGGCAGCACAGCCGGCCACTGGAGGCAGGAGCAGGCGGTCTCCCCAGCGCTGGTTTGGGCGGCTGGTGCAAGAAGAGCAGCGATTGAAGAAGCAGCAGGACCGTTCGATTCAAATCCAACGGTTACTGCTGCTAGAATCGTTTGTTGACTAAGTTGACAAGTCCTGCGTACGCGTCAACTTAGTAGGCCCACAGGTCAGCCTCCCAACCAGTGCGCCCCAGATGTCAGTGGGAGGAATCATTTTTTCACGTAATAAGGAGGCAGTTGATTGCGTGCGGCCAGGCCAGCAGAGGGAGTAGGGTGGGTCGGGGAAGCCTGCGCGGCATCACAGCGGGCCACAAGAGGAGGGAGCAGGCAGTCCCGCCGGCGCTAGTTTAGGCGGCTGGAGCAGGAAGATCAGAGATTAAAGAAGCACGTCGGCCGTTGGATGGACATCCAACACTAACTGCTGCTAGAATCGTGTGTTCACTGACAAAGCCTTGTGTAAACAAGTCAGCCTCAAAATCCGTGGCGTGTACAGCCCATTTGTTATTATTTTTATAATTTTTACTCATTTTCTAATTCATGCGGAATTTATTGCAGCCCGTTTTCCATTTTTAGAATTGCTGGCCATTTTCTGGTCAGTACCAGGGTCAAAAAATTAACTAAATATGTGGAAAATTTTGAAAATTCACAAATTTTTGCTGGGGAACGAAATATTATTAATCCAAAAATTAATAACCATAGTAAAATAAATTAGTACTATGTCATGTTAAATCCAATGAAATACATATAAGATATCAGTGAAGAACAAAAACAAAAAAAAGAAACTTATATCCCATTTGCTATAAATTTTTTGGAATTTTCAACCCCTTTTGATATTACTTTTAACAGACATTGACCATACTCTTAAGCCAGGTCGGAATGCATCCCTCCTCGTCTTGAAAGATTTGCAGCCCAGTAATTCGAAGAAAATAAATAGGCCTAGCTTGGGTATTCTTCAAAAAGAAATACTGGGCTACCTATTTTCTCATAGAACTGGTGCATGAGCATTTAGCTTTATTTATTTATTTATTTACTTATTTATGTTTAGGGGACCATGAGCATGTACCTGGGCCGGATTCATGTGAGAGCCTCCCTTCCAGTTAATTATGGGCTTCTCTATTGGGCCTTCATCAGTGGGCTGCATCTTATCAACAAGTGGCAAATGTGTTCCGAGTTTTAAAAAAATGTGTTCCGTACGATAAATAGTATGCGCTACGTACGGTACGGGGCACTAAAGGATCGACCCGTGCAACGACTTCCAAAACATTGTGTTTGTCGTTCTAACAACACATTTATTCAACCAACAGACGAAATATACTACTGATTGTACATTGAAAACAGGAGCAGCAACCAGGGCTGGGGGTGCAACAGAAGCAGTAAGCAGGCCAGAAGAGTGAAGACGCAGCTCTCTCTTCCAAACCAAACATTAGCCATCATTACAAAAGGGCTACCAAAAAAGAACAAGTGTATGCATCAAACTAAATAAAGATCCTACTACACCAAGTGTATGCATCTAACTAACTGGCTCAGTTAGACGTTACTATTTATTAAGCTGCAGTGGAGTCGCAGATGGAAAGGAGTGGGAAACTTCACTGGTTCGGGTGCGCGGCAGCACAGCCATGGTGCCGCCCACGGGAGACAGGAGCAAGAAAAGAGGTTGAAGAAGGAGCACGGCTGTTGGATTAACATCCAATGGTCCAGCTGCTAGAATCATTTGTTGATTAAGTTGACAAATTCGTGCGTACACGTCCACTTAGTAGGCCCACAAGTCAGTCACCAAATCCGATGGGTCCCAGCTGTCAACGGGATGAATAATTTTTTTCGCAAAACAAGGAGGCACTTCCTTCCGTGCGAAGATACAGTCGGTGGGTCCCAGCTGTCAGGTGGAGGAAACATTTTTTTTCAGCTTAATAAGGAGGAACTTTCCTTGCGTGCGACCATGGACCTCGTGGGTCCCAGCCGTCAGGCTCTCCACGTAAATTCCTCTTCCGATGACTCTCGTTTGTTGACCATGCCGCACCGAACGCAGCGAGGCGGTGGACGACGGCGAGGCCCCAGACGGGAACGACTCGGAGATGGGAAAACGCGGCAGTGGAGTCGCAGATTGAGAGGAGGAGAAGGGTTATAATTGGTTCTGTTGCGGCGTGGGGCTGTAGTCTGTGGAGAATAACATGAGGTGTCGAGGGGTGGAGGGATAGCCTGGCCGGCGGTGGGGTAGCGCTTCGCAGCGATGCGTGCTAAGCAGAGCCGCTAGCCGCCGGAGGACAGACCAGGCGGTCCCGGCGACGCTGGAGGAAGAAGACGAGAGATTGAAGGTGCATGCCGGCCGTTGGATATAAATCCAATGGCTGTGGATGACACAATCATTTGTTGACCAAGTTGACAACGCCCTGCGTAGGCTTCGACCTATTGGCCGACATGTCAGCCTGCAAAAATGTGGCATATATTTAACCTAGAGGCACATTTTTTCTATATATAGTTAAGAAATTAGCGAGTTATTGCTCAAAATAAAAATGAGCGCGTTATTATTAAATTGGTCCTTAAAATCTTCGCAATCACCAGGATTTTCCTTGCGTGTGAGTCAAAAACAACTAGGATTTTCCTGGCGTGTGAGTCAAAAACAACCAGGATTTTCCTTGCCTGTGAGTCAAAAACAACCAAGATTTTCCTTGCCTGTGAGTCAAAAATAACCAGGATTTTCCTTGCCGACTTCCGTTAAACATTTACTTTTATAAGTTGGGATGTTTTTATAATGTATATATAAGTCTCTATAAAATATACGATAATAGTAATAATATAAATATATATAATGTGGTTAGAAGGGAAAACATAAATTGGACACAGCATTACTTTTATAAGAGACCTGCGTTTTATACCCCACAGTAGGCATACTAACAAGTTCACACACAAATACAACAGAAAAGTTAAACATTCATATCAAACTCAAGTTCACAGGACACGTTCATATCCATAGCCAACATTCACAATCAACAACTCAAAAGATTCATATATACACAAGCTCAGCATATCTATGCATCCAAATGATTGATAGATCACATGACAATATTCATACATAATTTACAAAAAGATTCAGATATACACATGTTCAGTATGTTTATGCATCCAAATGATTGAGATCACAGCCAATTTGATCCATGGACGAATTTAATTACCTAGGGTACAGAGTGGTAAATGGTGTTCAATTGGAGGTACTTCTTGCTAAAATTACTTCTTGTACGAGTAAACTTTCGAGTACATAAGAGGCAGCACAGACAATCTGAACTTTGCTTGTACGTTTATCCTCAAATAGTGGCCTTGTGCCGAGGGAGGTTTGAGCAACTTGGCCACTACTTTCATCGAACCAGTTTACTGGCTCATCTTGGTCCTGTATCTCGCCAAAATTCTACATTGCAGACGAGAAAGGAAGCGGTTGAGAAAATGAACCACCCAAATTTTTTGTGCAGTTCAACTGAAATGGAGCATCCTTGGCGTGCAAATTGATTAAGTGCCAGATGAATATACACGTCAACCAACTTGTCTGGAATCTTTAGACTCCATGCCATATAGTTCGCTACCACATGTGCCGATAACCAAAAGGCACAAGTTGGGACCAAAGACTGGACTGCGTTTTTCTGGGCTATGCACCAAGCAATATTTTTGGCGTGCACTCTCCTAATACTTGGAGTTTGACAATTGGTTGACGCTGGTTGATACTCGAATGAATATAGGCACTTCTTGTCAACATCGTCTGTGATAGCCCTTTCGTAAAAGGGTCTGCCAGATTCTTAGCCGTCTGGATATAATCCAACACTATTACTCCGGAGTTTCTTGATTTTCTGACATATTTCAATCTTCTTCTTATGTGCTTTGTGGATTTCATGTTGTCCTTTGAACTCTTAGCCTTGACAATTGGTTGACGCCGGTTGATACTCGAATGAATATAGGCACTTCTTGTCAACATCGATGCTTGTCTAAGTGAACTTTGGAGTACATAGCAGCAGCATAAGTACCTGTCCATCTGATCATTTTGTGCAGTTCTACTGAAATCACCCGATGTAATGATTTGCCTGCGAGTTCAGGCTCCAAAATACTCCTTTATGAAATTGGCAAACAGTAGCAAAATACCAAATTACCAATACATATGACATGCACAATAATCAGGATAAAGATCAGTACCAACCTGTGTCAGGTAGCATATCAATTACTATTTCCTTTGACTGTAGGCCGAGATAAGCCAAGCGACTGACAGCAAAGGAAGAAAGCATGCGGAGTTTAGCGACTGACAGGAAAGGACGGAAGCTGTCGAGGCAATGAAGCACCCAAAGTTTTTTTGCAGTTCCACCAAAATCGAGCATCCCTATTGGCACATATATTGAGAGAGTGAGATTACTGTAATAGTGGGACTAGTTTATGAAACATACACTAACAAATAGAAGCATCCTCATTATCTTAATGGGTAAAGTTAGCAACATAGTAGTCTTGCTTAAAGAGAGGTATTAGTTTATTTAATCAATGCCAATTAGCTCAACTCAACACTCAAAGCATTGCCATTTATCATAGGTTGCAAAACTTTCACGTGCAAAGATAAAGGAGTTTCTCATGACAGTAGCACGATACAAATAGAGATGACAGCAAACTAATATGGATGAAGGCCTTAGGCCCGTACCAACCTGAGAAAAAAAGCTTATTCATGTAGTCCCATAAGAGATGATAAAGCACTCACTAGAATCACACAATAGTATATATTTTTGTGCACTTCAAATGTATGGTTGAAATCACTCTTGTTTACCAGTGCTGAGATTATATCGAAAGATTATCAAGAACTTCCAGCAGAGTTAAAGCACTGGCTGGGATACAGTTCATTGTATTGTCTTGTGTAGTTCCATTTAATGTATGATTGGCACAACATGATCCCTGTTTGCACAAGTAGGAACAAGGTGAAACCTTCATTAGCTTAGTGAGAAAGGATAGGAAGACATTAGCATATTACTCAACTAGTAGCATCAAATTCATGATGGACAATACGCAAAACATTGCCTCATTGAACCAATGGCAATAAATTGACATGCAAAAAATAGCACTATTATGTCATGACAGTAATAATATTCCCTCCCTGCTCCACTACATGATTCACCTCCATAGACAAACATACACACGTACATGATTCAGCATAGGGTCCTACTAAAGATTTTTTTAACTCCAACAGGAAAATTAGGCAGTAATAAATTAGTGGTACTTAAGTACTCCTAATTAATTAAGTGAGACAGCAGAAGTGGAAGGGCTCCCTGGAAGATCGTCTCACATGTAAGGTAGTCGTTGCCGGAGCCCTTGAATGGCCTCGACTGAGGCCTCTGGCTTCAGCAAGATCGCCTTGGCACTGTTTATTCTTCTTCTTCTTCCTCTTCATGCTCTGTTTCTCTTTATCCTCACCAGTTGGTGAAACCAAGTACATGATTGGCCTTCTAATTCAGAATTGGTTTTGTCAGTGAGGGAGTACAAGTGTACTAGTAAAAAACAGCATTATTTTCTCATGGCAGTCGGAAAATAGAGATGAACACATGCATTAAATATCATTCTTACCTAAAGGAAGGTTATGGCGCCAATATGGATGATGAGGATTGGAACACAGATCTCCCTTTGTGCAGTTCCACCAAAATGAACCAACTGTTCCATTCTGACATTCCAGTTAAACAGCACAAAAGGCACTTCTTTTAAGAAGAGTTTTGTGCAGTGCACCAAAAGGTCACAACAGCAACCAGGTGAATTGGATATCCCTGTTTGCACAAAAAGGCAGAGGAAACAGTCAGAGTCTCAAACAATTACAGGCAAAAACATTTGGCTAAACTTGTCATGGCTTATAACAGTGGCATGGCTTCATTTTTACCAGGGACATTAGATTAAGAACAACTAAGGCTGCGTTCGGTTCACAGGTTTGGTGCAGGATTTCCGTAGGAACACAATTCCTACGGTATTCTTTCCCTTCCAATCGTTCGGAACACGGGAAAGGTGAATAGTGTTTCATAGGAAAGCTGGTCTGGTAGTACTGATTCCATAGGATTAGAAACATCCACGCACTGCTCATTTTTTGGGTGGAAGCCCGAGGCAGGCGCTCGCTGCCATGCGTTAGACAAGTTGTTGTGCTGTGTTGCCGGAATAAAAAAATCAACCTATGTGTGGTACATGAGGTGAGGACAAGAGTAGTCACTGTGCAGCTGAATAAACAAATAGCATCTCATACTGCCAAGCATGCTACTCTAAAAAAACAAAACTATACATTTCGTAGTCCATCCGAACACATTCTCTTGAGAGTTTCCTCTGGTTCGCTGTTCCAAAGTTTTATACCTACATTCCTTTCCTATTCCTCTATTTTTCATCAAGACCTATGTTTTCTGCCCCTTTATTCCGAACGGAGCCTAAATATTTGGTATAAGGGCATGGGACAGTGGGTGCACCAGCAGTCCAGCACCATGTACGTAAACAGGGGCATAAAGTGGTGATTCATAGTTTGTTGCCCCAAGAAACAAACATCCAAGAAACATATCTGGGTTGGTCCCATTTTTGTTCACTCTAGCCACCTACTCCTATGTGTGGATAGCAAATCTAGTCCTGGTCATACCACTGTGTACAGCGTTACCCCTGTATTTCCCTTTTCGACCAAGAGACCGGTTGGATGACCAATCTGTACTACTTTCACCCACTTTCCTTCCTGTTTGTACCAAGTCCGATGTACGTACTAAATTCCCCCACGCCCACTTTATTTCTTGTTTGAACCAAGTAGTACAAGATTCGACTCCGTGAAGTAGCTTTACCTCCAACAATAGAAGAAAAAAATGTGACGTTGGATCATCCGATCGAGAGGGGCTGAGAGGTAGAAAATGATGCACATGCAGCAACGTAGCGAGCTGGGGAAGTAGTGCTAAGGCGGTTTCGAACGAGGGGGATACGTCCGGATCTGTAACCAGTGGTGAGGATAGAAAGCCAGTGTTTTTTGAAGGGAGAAAGACAGTGTTACTACCCCTATCTTGTTTAGATCTGGAGAGGATGAGAGTGTGTGAATAGAGCAACCCTAGCAAGCAAGCGCGGAGGCTCCGACCTATATATACGTAGTGAGCAACCCTAGCAAGCAAGAAACCCCTATCTTCATCAACTCGTACAAGACCGAGAAATTTGATTACTACAATGCCCTCTCCCTCACGGACTGAGCTCTGGTGCCTTAACTGCGCCTGCCTTTGGCTGCATGACAGGAGGGCCAACCACCTGTTGGGCCCACCTGTCATAGACGCAAAGGCAGGAGCAGTAATTAGAAGCTTTCGCTACACGCTATCCCTCCCGCACGAGGTGGACGGACATGCAGGAGTGGATTCGATACTGTAGAAGTAGGAGTAACATCATTGTTCGTCTTCTCGAAGAGGCGAAGAGCCAAGCGCAACCCGAACGTGGCAGTTGCGAACGCTTGCGTGGTGCGGTTCCTTGGAGTACTAGCCAGGCTCTTGCATGAGAAAAAATTGTTATTGTTTAATCATTTAACCTCCATTATCCATTGGTTGATACTCATTCTGCATAGGTCCACGCGCTTAGCACCGTTTCCTCCTGGGGTCACCAATGTTTATTTGCTAATTAATAGCATTGCATGCAATGAACTAGCCATTGCAAGTCATTAAAAGCATGCACACCTCTCATCTCTTATTGGTTGATATGTCAAGAAACAAGGTAGAATTTAATGCACCGCGCCTAAGTGTTTTGGGACTACGTATTTGGTTTTCATAAGATGACTTACACACCTAGACGGAGGGAGTAGTATAGCACTGTAAAACGGAAAGGAGTATTTGCCTTTCTAGAGATTTCAACAAGTGACTAGACTACACCGTGTGCAGTACTCCCTCCCTTCCTGTTTATAGGGCTCAAATCTCAAATCTCATGAACCAAGGAATTTTGCGATTGGAGAAATGTATCTCGTACTTTACAAAACTACCCTAATTAAACTCATGCATTAATTACGTAGTTCTCTCGTTTTCCTCTCCGCCTTGGTCGCGGTGCACAATATTGAGCACTCCTACTCCCTCCTTTCCGGTTTATAGGGCTTATCTCAAAATCTTAGTTTTTTCATTTTATAAGGCTCAATTTGGTTGTTCCCCATCACAAGTTCAGATTCCAAGGTGCATTAAATAATTGCATGCAGGTATTAAGAGAAAATTGACTAATGCATGTACTTTATGCATGCATGCATTGCAATTAATACATTGGTAAACATACATTTTTGAAGAAAACAAGAGCATTAATTGGGTGCTTTTGCAAATTACAAAAAGGATTCCACCACTCACCATCTACCTTGGTTGGTGAATTTTTGAATTGAGCCCTATAAACCGGAAAGGAGGGAGTATATGACTATTCGCTCTATCTACATGCGGGACATTTCAAAGCATCCGGGCCCGCGTGCCATCCACCAAATCACAGCGAGGTGCTACAGTCGAGACTCACTTGTCACCCCGGTGTGGCCGTCATGACCCGTCATATCACAAAACGCACACATTTACCAGCAGTGGTAAGGTGGCCTCCAAGTTGGACTGGACGAAGCAACCATCATTTCACCGGAACGCTCGTTCAAGCCCTTTCTTCCCTTTCTTGAAGAAAACCTCACTCCAGGCTACTCACTTCTGCCATTTTTCTTCCGTACCAACGAAGGAAAGGTGGGCGAATCAGTTATGCTGCTATATTTTCATTCCAAGAATCTTCTTTTTGCGAAGCACCGCCCGATTCTCACATCCTATTCTTTTCCTGTTTTCATTGCGATTGTGGTTTCCTTTCTATTTCTTTTTGTTTGCCAGTTCATTGATGGATCCTGGAGCACTAGGCAAAGAGTTGCCGGCGGACAACCCACTGGAGACAGCGATCTCCAGGAAGCGAGCACCGACCAACGAGTTGACCATGTTGGCGGGCCAACCCATGGAGACGAATAACTCCAAGAAACAAGCACTGGCCCAAGAGTTGAGGACGTTGGCGGACGAACTCCTCAAAGAAAGTTGGAAGAACAGCAATGGCCCCACCATGCCTACCCCAGGAACTCTGATTGCCACCAATGTGAGGCTCAAGACCGAGTTTGAGGAGATAGTCGCCGTTGAGAAGCAGTATTCCCCTGGCAAGGTGATGGCCCCCATCGAGGACGAGGAGATGGCCCCAGAGGGATGAGATCCCCCGGTGAGCTGCACAAGGTAAAAAATAATGGCTTATTACCATAGTTGTGGTTTTTGATTATTTGCAATGTGCTTGCTAATATGTTAGGGTTGTGCAGGTGCCGGTAGACGTCCTTGATGATTCCGATGTCGTGGCCCGTCCTGTTGGCATCACCCCGGAGATCGATTCCGATGCCGCTGTCCATCTTGTGGACATCACCCCAGAGATCGATTCCGATGTCGCGGTCAGTGTCGGTGTCAAAACCGGCGGATCTCGGGTAGGGGGTCCCGAACTGTGCGTCAAGGCCAGATGGTAACAGGGGACAAGGGACATGATGTTTTTACCCAGGTTCGGGCCCTCTCGATGGAGGTAATACCCTACTCCTGCTTGATTAATATTGATGATATGGGTAGTACAAGAGTAGATCTACCATGAGATCAAGGAGGCTAAACCCTAGAAGCTAGCCTATGGTATGATTGTGTATGAAGATGATTGTCCTACGGACTACAACCCTCCCGTTTATATAGACACCGGATACGGTTAGGGTTACACAGAGTCGGTTACAATGGTAGGAGATCTTGAATATCCGCATCGCCAAGCTTGCCTTCCACGCCAAGGAAAGTCCCATCCGGACACGGGACGAAGTCTTCAATTTTGTATCTTCATAGTCCAGGAGTCCGGCTGAAGGTATAGTCCGGCTACCCGAACACTCCCTAATCCAGGACTCCCTCAGTAGCCCCTGAACCAGGCTTCAATGACGACGAGTCCGGCGCGCAGATTGTCTTCGGCATTGCAAGGCGGGTTCCTCCTCCAAGTCCTTCATGGAAGATTGTAAACACCAAGAATAGTGTCCGGATCTGCAAAATAAGTTTCCACATATTGCCATAGAGAGAATAATATTAACACAAATCAAATCTGCTGACGTATTCCGCAGTGCGTCATCACACTACGGCCAAGTTCTTTACTCATATCGTTTTTACTTTTCCACCTCAGCACGTTTTGCGAGGCGGTTTCCTTGGCACGTCCCGTCGAAGCACAGATCGTGTGCCCTATTTACGGGATTCTCATCAATACGGACGTGGGTAACCCAATCGTGCTCGTCAGCATGTTTCCTCGATTAAAGGCGAGTCCCAAACGGTTACGGGGAGGGCTCTTGGTATTCAACCTCTTATAAAGAGACCAAGGCCTTACTTCTTTTTTCAATCTCAAGCGAGTTCGCCCGTCGCCTCGAGTTCCAACACCCCAGGCTCTAGATTTTAGGCGCTTCGGAACTTCGACAATGTCCGGTTCTGACCTTCAAGGCCGGTGGACGCCCTCCTCCGTCACGGAGGAGGACGTGCTAAAGTTGAGGGAGGCTAAGTTCCTGACCGGTGAAATTTCACATAGGTTGCTTGCTCAAGGGCAGGTTATTCCCAGTCCCCAGCCTGGTGAGAGCATGGTGTTCATGTCTCACTTCCTCCGAGGGTTGGGCTTCCCGATGGATCCCTTTGTGAGGGGACTGTTGTTTTATTACGGGCTGGAATTCCATGATTTAGCTCCGGAGTCCATCCTCCATATCTCCTCGTTTATCGTTGTGTGTGAAGCATTCCTCCGTGTCACCCCTCACTTCGGATTATGGCTCAAGACCTTCAAAGTGGAGCCGAAGATGATCAAGGGACGGCATGCAGAGTGCGGAGGCGCTGTCATAAGCAAAAATGCTGATGCTCCATGGCCCGAGTGCTCTTTTCAAGAGGAGCTAGGCTTGTGGCAACGAGAGTGGTTTTATATCACCGCTCCCCGGGGCTCCAAGTGGGTGGCGCCTCCTGCCTTTCGCTCGGGTCCACCACCACGGCTAGCGTCATGGGTCAACAAAGGGCTGGATTGGGGTTTGTCCAAAGACGTGTCCTTGTTGCAGGGCCGCATTAAAGATCTCTTGGAAGGAGACCTCAGCCTGGTCAAGGTGACACAGGTCATGCTGATTCGCCGAATATTGCCCGGCAAACGTCGCTCCCTTCGCCTGTGGGAGTTTAATCCAGAAGGACCACGAGCTCTCCAGAATTTCATGGGCGCAACGCCCGCGGAGATGTATGAACTGTTCTTCGGATCACAAGAGGTGTGTCCGGATTTAACCAAGGACGCAGGCCTAAGCTGCAATCTCCCAGATACTCAAGTAAGTAACCTTGTGCCCGGACCTGCTATCCGTATAATAAACTTGCCCTTAAAAGTGTTGTCCTGTTAAACAGGAGTGGATAGCAAAAGCAAAGCTGATCAGGTGTCCGGCTCCCCTTCCCGAAACCAGGCCGGATCCTGTGCTTGTCAGGATGTTGAAAATAATGCCTTTGGAGGGGAGCAAGGGGGAGGACAAGGAAACTATGGCCTCCTCGAAGGAGGCCACTCCGAAGGGAGGAAACAACAATTCCTCTCCTAAGGGCAAGAAGAGAGCCGCCTCTGACGACCCGGAGACCATGGTCTCGAAGCGGGGGAAGAAATCCTCGTCAGAGGGTCCTACGCCGGGGAGTTCCTCGGCCGGACTGTGCCCTCAGGGGGATCAGCCCTCCAGCGAGCCGTAAGTAGAGAAAGATTTTCCTTTAGAGGGATGAGAGAAATCCTTGATTTTATATCTGAGAAGATTAACCGAATTTTTACCTTGTAGTTCGGACCTCAGCCCTTCTCAGCAGAGCTCGTCTTCGGGGGATCTCCTTCCGGAGATGATGGAGAGCGGGACGCCTCCTCCTGCCGTGCCGCCTAGCGAGGCGGGCGACCCTGAGGTGTCGTCGCGGAGGGTTTCTCCGAATCCGGCAGGGGCGGAAGATAGCTATGTGGCCCCCCGAGGTTCTCCGCGTCCGGCCTTAGAAAGAGGTCATGGGACAAGTCCGGCACCGTCTGGTGCTCGGTCGGAGGAGCTAAAGGTTCTGCTGGGGCGAGCTTCTATTTCGGAGGAGCACCGTGCATTGATGGGCACGGTGATTGAAAGGATCTCATCCGCAGAGAGCGGATTGCGTGAGGCCGTCAAAAGTTTACTGACAGGTTTTGAGGTACATTAGATAATGTACACTTTTGTCATTTGCGCATGAATAAGATGCGCCCTGTGTAGATAGTAGCCCCTGAGACTCTGCGCGTCGTCAAGAAATGACGGCACGCGGAGGATCATAATCCCAGGTCTAAGATGTCGCCTTTTAACGTAGGCTGCAGGGTGTCCGGAATCAAGCCGAACTTATGATTTTGCCGAACTAAAGCGGCAACTGGAGGTGGCAGATGCCGACATCGCGCTTGTCAACAAGCGGCTTGATGAGGCTCAAGGTATGTGACTCCTCAGGCGGCATTAGGTAAAAAGACTTTTATGCCAGTGTCTTATGATGTGTATGCTTGATGCAGATGGTGCGACCTCCGTGGAGAGTCTTAGGGCAGAACTTGCCCGAGCTAAAGAACAAGCCAGAAAAAGTGATGCGGCTGCCAAGAAAGCCCTTGAAGAGCTGAGAGCCGAACAGGCTGCTCATTGCCGAAGCAAGGAAGAGATGGCCGGGGTGGCCGAAAAGTTAGAGTGTTGTAGACCGTTGCAGACTTCTTGAGAAAGAAGACCAGGCGAGACAGACGGACCTAGAGAAGGTCGTTGCTGATGCCAAGGACGCGCGCTCTGCGATGAGAGCTGCGAAGGAGGAGCTACGTCAGGCCAAATAGATTGCGGCTGGAAAGCCCTTCATGCTGCGAAGAAAATTTTGCGATCCGAAGTTTGCTCCGTTGGACCGGATGTGGAGTGTGGAGGATACCTATCTGGATTTGGCAGCTAGTGCTGCTGATGCGACCGAACACTTTTGAGATCAAAAAGATCGCAAAGTGGAAAAGCTTTTCTGGTTGAAGTTTCACAATCCAGAGCGTCCACTGGCAGTGGACGATCGTTTGGCTCAATAGGCCGAACTGAATAGGTTGTCCGGACTCGCCATGAAGTACGTCATGGGTCATCTGTGGACGGGGAGATCGGAGCCGAAGAGTTATTTTAGCTTGGTGCAGCAATTCCTTGACGCGGTGCCGCGTATTAATGCAATGAAGAGGTCGGCGTGTATAGAGGGCGCAAGGATGGCTCTTGCCCGTGTCAAGACATACTGGGCAGAGATGGAGACCACCGTTGTTGCGTCTCGAGATTCGGACAAAAGCCGAGTGTCCTCCGAGCACTATTTTCAGGAAGTCCTTGAAGGTGCTCGTGTAATAGAGACACGGTGCTCGAAAGATGCTATGTTATTATAGCATATGTAATGATAAAGTAATATTTTGATAAACTGTAGTGGCCTTTTTATACTTTGTGCCTTCAAGTATTGGGAACACCTCCTGTGCGGCCGTTTTAAAATATATATATATATATATATATATATAATCTGAAAGATGGCAGTCGTTGGCTTCAACCCCCCACGCACATAGTGCGGGGGTGCTCGCAGAAGACACATGTTCACACTTAACCCAACGTCTTGGTCCTACAAAGGAGGTGATAGCGCAGCGGGCCAGGCAACCGGACTATAATGCTTTAACACTTTCACTTAGCCATAGGAGCTTGACAGTGGGGCTATTTAGGTAGCCCCTTGGTGGCGACTGCGCTCGCCCGAGTTCGGGGCGCGTGTGTGCCTGACCGGGAAGCGGCCCTTCGTAAAAACGGAGGAATCCGATAGATTCCGATAGGTCATCGAGTGGCTGACCAGTCTCACGCTACATCATGACAGTCAGTTTTCGGCTTTCTCTACTGAGGTGCTCGCCCGGCCGAACCGGGGCACAATCGCAGTAGTTCTCCTGGTGCTACCTTAGCTGATAGAGCGGAACGTAAGGTAGCTGAACTCAGGAGCTGGGCAACCCAACATTTGACCAAAGACATGATTCGAAGCTGATGCATATAATGCCAAAACTCGTGACGCCGAACACTCCCTAAGGTGTTCGGTCTTTATGAGTGCGGGCGAAACAACACTCTTTATTAAAAGGAAAAAGCCCCTAGTGTCCAGGTACGAGCAAGAAATTCTGACGTGGCCACATGCCAATACGCCAGCCTCCTCCTTGGTTATATCGTAAAAAACCAGGGGATGTGTAGCAACAAGAGACAGTAAAAAAGGTTTACGCAGGGTCTTAATCTAAAAAGAATCCTTTAGGACGGGTCCCTACTGCACGTCTGCGCCTGTGTCTCCGTTGTGCCGTATCCTGGACGGGCGCCGCACAACGTTCATCTGTAAAAGAGAGTAACTGAGTTGAAAACGGGTCGTGCCGGACAAAAGTTTTAAAATAAAAAAAGTATAAAGTAAATTATATAAAATTGAGCTTTATTGTCTCTGCATGCAGCCCCTAGTGCGGGGGTATATGGCCACTAAGCCTGCATCGATGATGATTTTGTACCGAACTCGTCTATCCGCGTTCGTGGTCTTTAATGACCTATTTCGGTTTTCGGCCGGTGAGGCCATTTTGCTGTGCGGCTGTCAAAGCGGCCGCATAGTCCTCCGCTTGGGGGAGGCGTGCTTTAATGCTTCCCCTTTAAAGAGATGATGCCTCGTGGACCGGGCATCTTAAGCGTGAGGGATGCATAATGCGGTATCGCATTAAAGTGAGCGAAAGCTTCGCGTCCCAGTAGTGCTTGATAGCGACTGGAGAACGGGACGATGTGGAAGGTCAGCTTTTCGCAGCGGAAGTTATCGACAGAGCCGAATATAACTTCAAGCCGGAGAAAACCCATACAATGGGTGTCCGGACCAGGTGTTACCCCTTGAAAGGAGGTTTTGCTGTGGCGGATTCTTGCTGGGTTTATTCCCATGTGATGGATTGTATCCTGATATATCAGGTTTAGTCCACTGCCGCCGTCCATAAGGACATTTGAAAACTGGAGTCCGCCGATTATTGGATCGAGTATCAAGGCGGTCCAGCCTGCATTCTTGATATTTCTAGAATAATCTAGCTGATCAAAGATGATTGGTTTTAACAACCAGTGGCGGGACCCTTTTGGGATAGGTCGTGTGGTACGCGCCTTTATGGGCGCCACACGTTTTGTTATGTGATGTAAGTTCACTGTTTTTACTTCTTGTGGGAAGTTCTTTTGTTTCCTGGTGTTCTGCTTCTGGGTTCATCCTCGTCTTCGCTTGGTGTGTCGAGCCCCTTGTGTTCGGCGTTGAGTCTGCCGGATTGTTTGAAAACCCAACAATCTCTGTGGGTATGGTTAGCAGGCTTCCCAGGAGTACTGTGTATCTGACATATCCTGTCCAGGATTTTATTTAAGTTGGACGGATCATCCCTGTTATCCTGGAGGGGTGGTTTTGTCTGATTTTGTCGTGAGCCTTTGAATCCGGCATTAACTGCCGTGCTCTTCAGACTTTTTTCTTTAGTCCGGTGACGATCCTTGTTGCGTCGCGGTTTTCTGTTTCCATCCCTAGTTTCGGATGTACTTGGGTCGCTGGGGCTGCACCTTGCCAACCAGTTGTCCTCTCCTATGCAAAAGCGGGTCATGAGGCTTGTTAGTGCGGCCATTGTTCTTGGCTTTTCCTGGCCGAGGTTTCTGGCGAGCCATTCGTCTCGGACATTATGCCTGAAAGCTGCTAAGGCTTCGGCGTCCGGACAGTCGACTATCTAATTCTTTTTAGTGAGGAATCTTTCCAGAACTGCCGAGCTGATTCTCCGGACTGTTGAGTTATGTGACTAAGATCGTCTGCATCCAGAGGGCGGACATAGGTCCCTTGAAAATTTGCTCGGAAAGCATCCTCGAGCTCTTCCCAACTTCCAATTGTGTTTTCGGGAAGGCACTTAAGCCAATGCCGGGCTGGCCCTTTAAGCTTGAGGGGTATATATTTGATGGCGTGGAGATCATCTCCTCTGGCCATATGTATGTGGAGGATATAGTCCTCGATCCAGACTCCGGGGTCTGTTGTTCCATCATACGCCTCTCTGTTGACGGGTTTGAATCCCTCTGGAGATTCATAGTCCAGAACCTCATCGGTCAAACATAGGGGATGTGCGGCGACCGTCGCCATATTTATCTGCGGTATTGATTACTTTGCTCCATCTAATCCGGAGTGCATCTTCCGCTGTTTTAGCTTCCGCTTCTGCTTTTTTAGACTGCATGCAGTTGCAACTAGCCTCTTGTGGAGACTCTTCTGCTCTATGGGTTTATCCGGTGTAAGATCGTCCGGAACGCCGTTTTCGCCAGGGGAGGGATGTTCGGTTTCTCTATCCGTGTTGCCTTGTTCGGACGGTTGCTCTGAGGCCTGCTCGTCGTCTTCCGGCTCATCCTGCTCTATGGCTGGGTTGTTATTGAGGCGGGGCTTGGGTCGGCGTTTACGCCGACGCTTTGATTGCTTTCCGGGGGGTCGATCTCCCGTTCCATCCCCTTTTTCCTCGTTGTCGCTTCCTTTCGGGGTATCCACCATGTACACATCGTGAGATGAGGTGGCTGTCCGATGCCCTATGGACATTGGTTCGTCGGTATCGTCATCCATGCTGTCGACGTCTGCGGAGTCGAAGTTGAGCACATCGTTTAAATTGTCGACGGCGGCTACAAAGTGGGTGGTGGGTGGGCTTTGAATTTCTTCGTTGTCCGAATCCCATCCTCGCTGACCGTAGTCCGGCCAGGGCTCTCCTGATAAAGAGAGAGACTTGAGAGAATTCAGGATGTCGCCAAAAGGTGAGTGCTGAAAGATGTCCGTGGCGGTGAACTCCATTGTCGGCGCCCAATCGGATTCGATTGACAGGGGCACGGGGGGTTCGGAGTCCGGAGAAGAGTCCGGACCCTCGGAGTCACGGGTCACGCGGATTACGGGGCTGGCGTTCGGCTCGATCGCCTTTGAGATCGCAGCCCCCGAGGTGACGTCCAACCGTTCATCCTCGACTGACGCAATAGGCTCCGAGTTAAGGGTCGGAACCGGTGCGTGTGCGGCCTCCAGGACACTGTTCGAAGGCAGAGCTAGATCATGCCCCTCGAGATAGTGCGGCGCGCTTGGCTATGGCTCGAATCCGTCGATGATCAAGTCTCCGCAGATGTCGATCGTGTAGTTTAAGCTTCCAAACCTGACTCGATGGCCAGGGGCGTAACTTTCGATCTACTCCAGGTGGCCAAGCGAATTGGCCCGCAGTGCGAAGCCGCCGAAGACGAAGATCTGTTCGGGGAGAAAAGTCTCACCCTGGACCTCATCGTTGTTGATGATCAAAGGAGCCATCGGGCCTCGAAGCCGACGACACAGAGGAACTCTCAATGAAAGCACCAATGTCGGTGTCAAAACCGGTGGATCTCGGGTAGGGGGTCCCGAACTGTGCGTCAAGGTCCAATGGTAACAGGAGACAAGGGACACGATGTTTTTACCCAGGTTCGGGCCCTCTCGATGGAGGTAATACCCTACTCCTGCTTGATTAATATTGATGATATGGGTAGTACAAGAGTAGATCTACCACGAGATCAAGGAGGCTAAACCCTAGAATCTAGCCTATGGTATGATTGTGTATGAAGATGATTGTCCTACGGACTACAACCCTCCGGTTTATATAGACACCGGATAGGGTTAGGGTTACACAGAGTCGGTTACAATGGTAGGAGATCTTGAATATCCGCATCGCCAAGCTTGCCTTCCACGCCAAGGAAAGTCCCATCCGGACACGAGACGAAGTCTTCAATTTTGTATCTTCATAGTCCAGGAGTCCGGCTGAAGGTATAGTCCGGCTACCCGAACACTCCCTAATCCAGGACTCCCTCAGTCAGTCCTGCGGACATCGCCCTAGAAATCGATTCCCATGCCGTTGTCCGTGTTGTGGTCATTGCCCGAGAGATCGATGACAAGAAATAGTTGGTCGCGCTAATCCTTCAGGGTAGTTTGCGTTGCCCTGTGTTTAATTACCAGAACGATGCGTGTTATCAAACCATCTTAGGGCTAGTGCACTGTCTTGTGTGGGCGGATCTTGCTACTTTTGTTTGATAGTGAATCATGCGAACCCTCTCCGAGTTATGGAAACAGATGTATCCTCACCAGCTTTGTATGTAATATATGGCATGATTAGATGTATGTTTGAACTGTTTATCATATCAGCAAGGCTCGTTTGATGATTCTTGGTGTTAGTAGGCTAGCTACTGTGCGAGCTATAGTACTTGCAAAACACTCACCGAAGAGAAACGTTGGGGCTGATAAGCTCGTGGTACGCTTATACTTATCCCTCATCGATCGACCAATAGCCCTAGCTCCTAAAATTGTAGGCTTAGCGGTCGATGACCTAGGCGGGCTAGTTTGGCCTAGTGGGTTTCAGTGATATGACGTGCAACACAAAATCATAGCAGTGCAGAGACGTACTCCCTCCGTTCCAAAATAGATGACCTAGGCGGGCTAGTTTGGCCTAGTGGGTTTCAGTGATATGACGTGGTATAGTGCCGTCCAGTCTTCGCGTGTGGTAGCAGTATTGCGGGTACAGTAAGTTTTCTTGAAGAAGCGGAATTAAAAGAAGTCATGATGGTTCCTTCGTCCGAACAACTTATAGTGGGAAAGGTTGGGCCTGCGATACGACCGGGGTAGACCAGGATAATTTTGTGCATGGCGGGTGGACGAGGATGGTCGACGTCCCACATGTCGGCGAATGAAAGTATTCTTTTCCGATATAGAGGACGAGCAACGAGTATTCATTGTTTATTTTTGATGAAAGCTATTGTCTCCACTGTTACGACGGAGGAGTGTGAAACACGGCAGCCCAGTGAACTTGGCATGTGCACCACTCCCTCCTTCCTCATGTAATGCCGAGGTTACAGCTTTTCTCACTTTCTCTCTATCTATTTCCTCTCAAATGTTTTTTACCTTTCTTTTTTTAAGACACAATTGTTTTTTATGCCTTTTTTTATAATTATTTTTTATACCTAGGAGCACGTGTAGAGACGGGCTCTTGCAGAGCCCACTCCTTGACTTTGTCAATGCCTCTCTCTCCTCCACATAAGGAGTACTACTTGCTATGCATGCATGCGGCGGGCACCTGGCGTCTTGAGGGGCCAGGGCGGTGAGAGCGGGCTCCGGAAGCGGTCCGGACTCTAGCATAATTTTGGTTTTTACAGTATTTCTTTCTCCATTGACAGGTAGGCCCGCGTAGATAGATAAAGAACATGAGCTGATGAGGCGCATGCAGACTGTTTGACTGGTCAACCAGAAAAATACAGAGCTATACGCTGAGCCAGTGACCGTATAATCACCATATCTCGTATACAATGATCAAAGTGAGCTATCAAGACAAGTTCGATGACCGCCAATGCATTTTACTTGGTAATAAATGACCAGGATTGAAGGGGAATCCAAATTTGCTTCGTCTTCTGTCCTTGAGCTCTTGACAAACCAATGCACTATACGGTTGTCCGGCCACTCCACCCTAGAGCTCTCACCAAGCGTCGTTCATGCCACCGCGCCGCATACTAACCAGTAAGGTAGCGATGGCATCCCGCCGCGCCGAGTTCCTCGTCGCCCACTACCGCACACAAAATGGTAGGGAAGCGATGGCATCCCGCCGTGCCGAGTTCATCGCCGCTCGCGACCTCACAACTATGTGGGAGGAATTTGAAGATGCCAAGGCCGAATGGGCGGTAGAGCAAGAGGCGGCCAAAGCCGCACAGAGGGAGCGGAAAAGTCAGAAAGCACTCAAGAAAAGAGAGGCCCGCCGCCGCAAGAAAGAAAAGGATGCACGCGCTGCTGCGGAGAGGTCGGTGGAGATCCAAGCACGGTGGGGTGTCGCCGACAAAGCCGGGAAGGAGAACGACAGCGTCTAGCCAGCATGTGAGAAGTAGTAGTACTAGTAATTAGTGTGTGTGTGTGTGTGTGTGTGTGAGTACGAGCATGTACCAGTACTACTAGTTACTACTGTAGTTTTATAGAGAAAATTACCAGTACATTAGCCTAGACTAAATGGAAAAATTCCTATCCTAAGCATCAAATGGCATCTCTTTCTCTATAGGAATTGAGATGCATGTCATCTCACTTCCTATGATGTTCATATTCCTATCCTATGAGAAAAAAGGAGGCCTCTGTTGTAGTAACTACTGTAGCTAGCAGTACTGCTGGTACAGTAGTTTTCTTCAAGAAGCGGAATTCAACGAAGTCATGATGGTTCCTTCGTCCAAGCAACTTCAAAGTGGGAAGTGGGCATGTGATTTGACGGGTCATTAGTCATTGTTACTGCGGCTCTACGACCTGGGTGACTCCCTTGGAGTTCTGCGTGCATGGCAAGTGGACCAGGATGGTCGACGTCCCACATGTTGGCGAACGGAGTAGTATTCTTTCCGATATCGAGGTATAGTATCACTGCTGATTGTTTCGCAAAAAAAAGTATCACTGTCGATTTATAATTATTTTTTATTTCTGATGAATGCTACCGTTTCAACTCTTACGACGAATGGTGCCAAACACGGCACGTGCTGGATGTCCCACATATCA
>NC_053025.1:619503407-619518109 GCF_003073215.2 Triticum urartu
CCATAATGCAAATGGCAATGGAAGCTCTGGGAAGAAGCCGAACCCTTTCAACAGGGTACAGGTGAACCACGTTACTGTGGAGGAGGTTGAAGAGCAGCCCGATGCAGTAATAGGTAAGTTTTTGGTTAAGTCATTTACTACACTCGTTCTTTTGATACTGGTGCATCGCATTCATACATATCAAGGGGATTTTTGGATAAGTATAAACTACCAACCCAAGCCCTTAGGTCACCCATGTTAGTAACCTCGCCTAGAGCAGAGTATATGGCTAGTCTATGGTGTGATCGGTTACCATTAAGGATTGCTAACTACGTATTTCCCTCAGACCTAATAGTATTGAATCTCAAGGATTGGATGTGATATTAGGCATGGATTGGTTATCAAAGTATGTAGGGAATATTGAGTGTGCCAGTAAGTCAATTTTGCTTACAACGCCAGAAGGAAGAAGGATCAAGTATGTATCCCGACATGTGCCAAAGAGGACTCAAGTAAATTGTTTAACAGGAGTTGTGCAAGAGGAAGTACCAGTGGTGAAGGATTTCTCGGATGTATTTCCATAGGAATTGCTAGGCATGCCACCGGATAGAGATATTGAGTTTTTGATTGAGCTTTTGCCAGGCACAGAGCCAATATCAAAGAGACCATATAGGATGCCCGCAAAGGATTTGATTGAGATTAAGAAGCAGATTAAGGAGTTACTGGATAAAGGATATATTCGCCCAAGTTCTTCACCTTGGGGATCGCTAGTACTTCTAGTGGAGAAGAAGGATGGATCGTTAAGGATGGTTGTTGATTATCGAGGATTGAATGAAGTAACCATCAAGAACAAGTACCCACTACCGATGATCAATGATCTGTTTGATCGATTGCAAGGAGCTAAGGTATTTTCAAAGATCGATCTGTGATCAGGATATCACCAGTTGAAGATTCGAGAACAGGATATACCTAAGACGGCTTTTACCACCAGGTATGGGATGTACGAGTATATTGTTATGTCATTTGGTCTGACTAACGCACCTGCATATTTTATGAACATGATGAACAAGGTGTTTATGGAGTTTCTGGATAAGTTCGTCGTAGTGTTCATTGATGATATCCTGGTTTACTCAAAGAATGAAGAGGAGCATAAGGAGCATTTGTGTTTGCTACTTGGAAAGCTCAGAGAACATCAAATATATGCCAAGTTTAGCAAATGTGAGTTTTGGTTGAAGGAAGTTGGCTTTCTCGGACACGTTATATCCGGAGAAGGTATAGCAGTAGATCCCACTAAAGTTGATACCGTGACCAATTGGGAAGCGCCAACAACATTTGGAGAGATCCGGAGTTTTCTGGGACTCGCAGGATACTACCGGAGATTCATTGAGAATTTCTCTAAGATTGCGAAGCCTATGACGGAGTTGCTGAAGAAGGATACCAAGTTCAAATGGACCGAGGAGTGTGAGGCTAGTTTCCAGGAGTTGAAGAAACGGTTGGTTACATCACCCGTGTTGATTTTGCCAGATCAGACCAAGGATTATGAGGTGTATTGCGACGCTTCACGTCGAGGACTTGGAGCAGTGCTTATGCAAGAAGGAAGAGTTGTTTCATATGCCTCACGACAGCTTAAGCCTCATGAGTTAAATTATGCTACGCATGATTTGGAGTTAGCAGCCGTAGTGCATGCATTGAAAACTTGGAGACACTTTCTCATTGGAAACCATTGTGAGGTGTACACGGATCACAAGAGTTTGAAGTATATTTTCACGCAGAAAGAGTTGAATCTCAGGCAAAGAAGATGGTTGGAGCTCATCAAGGATTATGATATAAGATTACATTATCACCCCGGAAAGGCTAACGTAGTAGCTGATGCATTGAGCCGTAAAAGCCATGTCAACACCTTAATGACGGGAGATTTACCAAGGGAGTTAACTGAAAATCTTCGTGAGCTATGTTTGGAGATAGTTCCGAGAGAATATGTAGCAGCATTGGAGATTCAGTCTACCTTGATGGATAAGATCAGAGAAGCTCAAAGGACTGACAAGGAGATTGCCTCTGTTAAGGAGAAAATGAGCAAAGGAAAAGCTAAGGGATTTCGTGAGGATGAGCACAATACCCTATGGTTTGAAGACCGTGTTTATGTGCCTAATGATTCGGAGATTAGGAAGTTAATTCTGCAAGAGGCACATGATTCACCATATTCGATTCACCCAGGAAATACCAAGATGTATTTGGATTGAAGGATACTTTCTGGTGGACCGGAATGAAGAAGGATATTGCGGAGTATGTAGCAGTTTCTGATGTATGTCAGAGAGTAAAGGCAGAGCATCAGAAGCCAGCAGGATTGCTACAGCCATTGCCGATACCCGAATGGAAGTGGGATAAGTTAGGCATGGATTTTATTATGGGTTTACCCAGAACTCGTTCAGGCTATGACTCAATATGGGTTGTAGTCGATCGTTTGGCAAACGTAGCTCATTTTATTCCAGTGAAGACTACCTATACCCGTGCAAAGTTGGCAAAGATATACATGACCAGAATCGTATGTCTGCATAGAGTTCCAAGGAGCATTGTATCAGATAGAGGAACCCAATTCACCTCAAAGTTCTGGAATTAGTTGCATGAAACTTTGGGTACTAGACTAGAGTTTAGTGCAGCTTTCCATGCACAGACAGATGGACAGATCGAGCGAGTCAATCAGATTTTGGAGGATATGTTAAGAGCTTGTGCGCTAGATTACGGATCTAGTTGGGGCGAGAATTTGCCATATGCCGAGTTCTCTTACAACAACAGTTATCAATCCAGTTTGAAGATGGCCCCTTTCGAAGCCTTGTACGGAAGGAGGTGCAGGACCCCATTGTCTTGGGATGAAGTTGGAGACCGTCAGTTGTTTGGACCGGATCTGATTAAGGAGTCTGAACAGAAGGTGAAATTGATTCGCGATAGGCTCAAGGTAGCCCAGTCCAGGCAGAAGAGCTACGCAGATTCAAAACGCAAGGAGACAGTTTACGAAGTCGGAGACCAAGTTTATCTTCGAGTATCTCCACTTCGAGGAGTTAAGCGCTTTGGAGTTAAGGGAAAGTTAGCGCCACGTTTTGTAGGCCCATACAATGTTTTGGAACGTATGGGAGAAGTAGCCTACAAGTTGGAATTGCCCGAAGGATTGTCAGGAGTTCACGACGTGTTCCACGTTTCCTAGTTGAAGAAGTGCCACGCAGAGATGGCTGACATACTGCTGAGAGATACAGTGCCACTGGAAGCAATACAGTTGGACCATGATTTGACCTGTAAGTTTTGAAGCATACGGGATGACGTAGCTCCTATCAAGTTGGACTTTCCATTAGGCATTGACCACAGAAAGGATTAGTCAGGAATTGAGCAGACACGTGTTCCACTGCTACCGTTTTCCAGTTGACAAGAATAAAAGGCGCCCAGCTGAGCTCGACTTATTCCTCCCGTGGGGTGAAAGACCAGAAATAAATGTCGATGTCGAATACACGGTAACTCCCTTCGGCGAAAGATGCCAGTCTACTTGTGTCCCTCGCTTTTGGGGCTTACTCGCCGAACGGTGGTCGTTCATAACGGCACCTTATCTGTTCATTCGTTACTACGAGCGAGCGTTTCAGATAAAGGAGGTAGACAATACATGGCTAATTACTGCTAGGTAAGATACCGCCTCACTCTCTGCGGTATAAACAGTTCATTGATAATATGCTGTGCATTGAAACTTAGATGGTGCATCTATCTCTTTCAGTGGTTCACATTATAAAGATAGTAACATAAATAGAGGGTCGAATGAATGAGTGGACGACTAGAAGAACGTGTAAGTGTGGGTCCGTTTGCGCTTCTTGCGCCGTCCTCTCCGCAATGCCGTGAACTCTGGTAACCTCAAGATGCCTATTCGTATGCAGATCCGTCCGAACTTGCGCTCGCTTGCCTCTGCGGCCTCCTTTCTGTCGTCGGTTAGCGCTCCAGCCTTCGATGCTATGTCGCTGGTAGGGCCACTTTCTTGCTCGTCTCTCGTCTTTCCTTTCCTTTTGCCTGCTCAAACACACTGACGGTCCCCTTCGTCCGCATCTGGGGCTGATGGGGCTGCCTTTCATCTGGGTAGGTTTGTCACTCCAATGTTGTCCGGTTGCGGTGCTTTGTCCTTGGCTCTGTTATCCTCTTGTTAGCCCGCCTTGAGATCGGCTCTTCTCGTCCCCTTGCTCCGTCATCTAGCCGCCCTTGTCTCCGCTCTTCTGCCTCCTTCTGTGGTTGAACTCTCTTCGAAACTCTGTCTATGTAACTCATTGTTCACGGGTGAGCCGGCTGTGCAACTCAAGGACTCTTGGAGAGAGTTGGTGTGGATTTCGTTATTTTCATATTTTTTCAGATTGTTGTCTCAAATTTTGAAAATAGGATCATTTGATTTTATTTATTTTATCTTCAATAATTTCTATTACAAAAATATGAGAGAGGGAATAAAATGACTTTCCCAAAATAAAGAAATATTGAGGATTTAATATAAAAAATCAAATAAGATTTTATTTGGTTTTATTTGCTATTTTATTTGAATTTAGGAAAAATGCGTTTTTCAAAATAGCATTTAGGCCCCAAATAAATGTTCATCCTTGTGCGGCTTGATTTTAGAAGCGGGGAAAATTTATTTCGGGATTTTTGGAGTCCTAGTATTTATTGTGTTTGTGTCTTTAAATGTACGTATATTTCTCTTTGTATAATAAATATATCATTGGTACTGAGGAGTATAGTGCCAATCAAATGCTAGGCCTTTGATGGCTCTGGTTTTAATGACTGGACATAGCCAGATAGACTCATTCCTGGGCCTACTGTATCCGCAATATGTTTCTTCTATTATACGGGTACCACCGTAGTGATATGTTTTGCAATCTCAGATCATCTCTAGTGATTCTCTGGGATGAATCGCGAATTGGGTGCACCCGCCCAAACCCTAACCCTAGCCGGCCCCGCCCCGCCGCCGCCGCCGCGCCGTGCCGCCCCGCCGCCGCCCGCCGCCGCCGTTCGCGAAGTCGCCGGAGGTAGTTTTTTTCGCCTCCGGTTTTTCTCGAAAAACCGTTCGGTTTTCCGATGGTTTTGCTCGTTTTTTTAGTTTCAGTTTTTTAAATAGATCGGTTTTTCCGGTTTATTTAAATAGCGAGCGTTCGAACGTTCGTCCATTTTAACGAACGTTCGTCGTTTTTCTTTTTCTTGGATTAAATCCGCGATTTTTCTGATCGCGATTTCTGATCCGATTTTCGTTTTAGTCTAACTTTTCGCTCGTTTATCGGAATCAGGCGATTCAAGCGCCTGGAGTTTCGTCTCGAAACCCTCTTTCCGTTTAACCAACTCAAACAAGTTTTTGCCACTGTAAAAATTGCTAGATCCAGAATAGTAAACGAAGCCTGTTTCTTTTGCCGTTTGTCTTTCGTTGCTTCGTTCGATTTGATTCTTTTTGCCAACCGGAGTTCTTAAGTTGAACTTTCTGGTTAGATCTCTTATTGAGTTTTACCTGTGCATTAGTTGAGTACTTATTGTATGCTTGTTTGTTTGCGATAGAGTACCCGGAGTGCGCCGCTTGCTACTTCGAATCGCTAGGTTTCCCGGATCATCAGCAAGGCAAGTAACACTTTGATCATACTTCCTATTACCCAGTTTTATTGCATTAGATCAATCCTCAGACATTGCATGATTAGGATCTAATTAAATTGTTGGTTTGGGAAGTAGGTACCTATTATTATCAAACCTTTGGGAGTTACTTCTACGTTCGCTTATTATGCCATGCTATGCTAGTAGACGTGGATTGGGTGAGTGTATCCATGACATATGTGAGATTGTTAATTAATGGTTTACTTAAGGTGGCAACTTAAATACACATCTGGGTGGATTGAGGCACCTGGGTATTCCAGCGATTGCCTGTTTTTTTATGGACCGCCACCTCGGCTCAAAGGGAGCATGACAGTATTCATGCTAGAAACTTCCGTGTGCAGCCACAAGCTATTATGGGCTCTAGCGTAGTTGACTAAGTTGTGCGAACTCTTATAGTGGTAGACTAGCAGATGTAGGGGATGTAGGTTGGTATGGTCTACCCATTCATAAGGTGCCAGCGCTTCTGAAAGACTATGTCTCGGTAATCCGTTTCTCAAACACCAAGTAGTGCGAGAAATCCAACGGAGGAGATCGAGTCTTGTGGGGAAAAGTGCGCAAACCTCTGCAGAGTGTATAAACTAATCATGGTTAGCCGTGTCCCCGGTTATGGACATCTTGAGTATCTAGTACCTGGATTATCATGTGAATCTCAACATGTTACTATAAAATTAATTTTTGGGTTTTGTTTAATGATGATGCTTAATTGGGATTGAGAATGCTGTCAACCATTCTCAATGTTTAACAACCACCATGATAGTTAATAAAATTTATTCCTTTGCAGTAGGGAAAAATTGGCTTTACGCAAAACTGTAACCATAGAGCTTTCCACCAGCCAAATATGCATATAGTATAGCTGTTTCATTCCATTACTCTCTATGTGTTACTTTGCCAGCATATTCCATGTGCTGACCCGTTTTCGGGCTGCAACGTTAATGTTGCAGACTTTTCAGACGACGATTAAGGTGTTTTTAGGTCGTGGTTCTATACTCAATGATGCCGTTGGATTTGATGGACTCACTTATCTTCCAAGCCTTCCGCTGTTACCATTATTAGATGGCCTTAAGCCATATTTATTATAATAAGTTCTCTTTTGAGACACTCGATGTAATAAGTGTGTGATTGCTACTCTGTTATAAATCCTTCAACTACTGTGTGGTGTCAGCATTACTGATCCAGGGATGACACCTGAGCACAGAGATTGGACCGGTTGAGGTCTGGTCGCTACATATTCTTAGGGACCTCTCGGTGTGACGATATCCATCCTCGTCTAGCCAGACACATGTGACTACATCACGGGGATGCCGGAACACTTCAACGAGAAAGAAGAACAAAACCGACAATGAGATCAACGGTATAGTGAGAATGTCGATGACTCAAGAGGATACCGATGGACCTCGGGTTTTGTAAAGTATGTCAAAGCAAAGGTAACATCACATGATAACAAAGGTTCACTCGAATGTCATTCATGTAATCATAGGGACCGATATGGACGTCCACGGTTCCGCTATCGGTCATTGAACAAAGGGGGTTCGTTCATGTCTATGATTTACCGAACCTATGGGGTCACAAGCTTATGGTAATCATGATTCTCTGAGTGTTAGTAGGATGAGAGTATCTAGGATTTATTTGTGGAATTGTTTCATTACAATTCAGAATAGTTCCAAGAGGAACCAGAAGCATTTTGGGGTCACTAGAAGGGTTCAGAGTTTATGGCGCAATACTGGGTATTCCCGATAATTAATATATAGGTCAAAAATGTTTCCGGTGACGTTAACTTATATATAAAAGGCTCTAGTAATTGTTAGAGGGCTTTTACAATTATTTTGATATCAACGGGCCTTAAAAGGCCAAGTGTTGGAAGACCACTTGGGCCCCATTGGGTTGGCGCCCCTTCTCCCCATGGAAAGGGGAGAGGGGGCCGAATTGGAAGGGGGTTTCCCTCCTCCTTGGACGGCCAAGGGAGGGGACTTTCCCTCCCCCTTGTGGCGCCCCTCCTCTCCTCCTAACCTATATCTATGCCAATATAAAAAAGACCCAAAGGGGCAGATCCAATTGATCTCGGCCATCGAACTAAGTTAATCCAATGACCTAGATTGCTCCAATGGCGAGCGTTAAACATGTTTAACATGCAATTAATATCATACATTGCACTAATCATAGATTAACACACAAATAATAGCATACCTAATATTCACATGCAATTAATATGTTCCTAAATATTAACATGGGTTGCATGTGCGCATTTACTAGTATACCTAAGATATTGGCCCTTTTCGATATACAAGTTTTGGAGCCTCCTCTAGTTCCTCTTGTTCTTGTTCTAATTGATCCTAGTTGATCAATTAGAGCTTGACCTAGATCCTCTAATCCACATAATTAAAAGTCCAGTATGGTTCTAATCTCCATCCTCTAATCCTCCGGCAACGATTAGCTCTGGATGGCGAAGCGCTGCCGGATCATGAAGACCGTACGCTTGCAACCAAGTAGAGGGGCCATGCTTTTAGTCTTCTGTTCGAGGGTGGTACGCATGATCTTCATCAACGATTTAAGGGACTCCAAGTTCGATCTACACCGACTCGTCTACTTCCGTTGCACTCCAGAGTTGGTAACGATCATTCATCCAAACCCTATATGCATCTTCATATCGTTCTTGGGTGTTCGTAGGGAGAATCTTTTTTGTTTTCTACTATGTTTCCCAACAGGTTCCGTTGTCGGTCATTGAACGAAAGTGGTTTTGTTCATGTCTATGTTTAACTGGACCTACAGGGTCACAAGCTTAAGGGAATCACGATCTCTAGAGTGTTAATGGAGCAAGAGTTATGAGAAAATATTTATGAAATAGTTTTATTAATATTCTAAATAGTTTTGAGAGGAACCGGAAGCGTTTTGAAGTTATTGGAAGGGTTTCGGGGTTTACCGGGTAATACCGGAAATTGATATATAGGTGGAAATTGTTTCTGGGGACTTAAATATAAATTATAGAGGGCTCTAATGTTATTAGGAGGCCCCTGGAATTTATTCAGAGTCAACGAGATAAAGAAAATAAGAAAAGGCCTATTAGGGGAGAGTTAATGGGCCCCAAGGCCCATTAGTGGATGCCCCCAAGGGGGAGGCCGAATTGGGGATGGAGTTGGACTCCACTAGCCTCTAGGCTGGCGCAAGGGGAGGGAAACTCCTCCCCAAGTCGGCCACCCTCCCTCTTCCTTCAACCCATATATACTAGAGGATTTTGGCCTTTGGAGACACAAGTTTTGGAGCCTCCTTTAGTTTTGTAGTTCTAGTTCTAGTCGATCCAATTAGAGCTAGATCTAATCCTCTCTAGTCCTTATAATTAGAAGCTCGGTGTGGTTCTAATCTTCTCCATCTAATTCTTCGGCGGTGATTAGCTCCAGACGGTGAAGCACTGCTGGATCATGAAGACCGTATGCTTGCAAACTATGGAGAGGCCGTGCTTTCGGTCTTCTGTTCGAGGGATCGCTCATGAAAGGTTTGAGGGACTTGAAGTACGATCTACACCAACTCGCCTTCTTCCGCTGCAACTCGGAGTTGGTAACAATCCGATCTAAACCGTTATTGCATCTTCATAGTGTTCCTGGTTGATCATAGGACGAAAATTTTGTTTTCTACTACATTTCCCAACATACTCTTCCCCTCTCACTGAAGAATATCCCTACAGGGCTCCCTGCAGTCCGATTAGCGGGCTGTCGGACATAGAGAAGACATGTCGTGGGAGTGAAGATCCGCCGCGCCTGGCCGTACCTAGTTTTACCGTAGCCCGGTAAAGTTTATTGAAAAAATGTGTGAAATATAAATGTTTTCATCTGATTTGAATTAAAATCATCTTGTTTGCATGTAATTCGTCCATTTTATTGAAAGCCGGTTTGAAATGTATGCGGATAGCATTGGATGACCGGCTCCTGCATCCATGTCCGAGGACGGGTGTGGTGTCCGGTTTGTGGGTCAACGTTGGAGATGCCCTCACGCCACATCTTAGTTGTTAGTTAATTCCCACTTTTTCGGGCTTTTAGGGCCTGACCTTCATATTGTACATGGTATCATCCGCAGGATCGGTGGGGACCATGTTGGGGAAACGTAGTAATTTCAAAAAAAAATTCCTACGCACACGCAAGATCATGGTGATGCATAGCAACGAGAGGGGAGAGTGTTGTCTACGTACCCTCGTAGACCGAAAGCGGAAGCGTTAGCACAACGCGGTTGATGTAGTCGTACGTCTTCACGATCCGACCGATCCAAGTACCGAACGCACGGCACCTCCGAGTTCAACACACGTTCAGCTCGATGATGTCCCGCGAACTCCAATCCAATAGAGCTTCACAGGAGAGTTCCGTCAGCACGACGACATGGTGACGATGACGATGTCCTACCGTCGCAGGGCTTCGCCTAAGCACTGCTACGATATGATCGAGGTGGATTATGGTGGAAGGGGGCACCGCACACGGCTAAGAGATCCAAAGGATCAATTGTTATGTCTATGGGGTGCCCCCTGGCCACGTATATAAAGGAGTGGAGGAGGGGGGAGAGGGCCGGCCCCTATGGCACGCCCTGGAGGAGTCCTACTCCCACCGGGAGTAGGATTCCCCCCTTCCAACTAGTAGGAGTAGGAGTCAAGGCAAGGGAAGGGAGAAGAGAAGGAAGGAGGGGGCGCAGCCCCTCCCCCTAATCCAATTCGGACTAGGCCTTGGGGGGCGCCCAACCTCTCCTCTCTCTTTCCCCTAAAGCCCAATAAGGCTCATATACTCCCCGACGAATTCCCGTAACTCTTCGATACTCCGAAAAATACCCGAATCACTCAGAACCTTTCCGATGTCCGAATATAGTCGTCCAATATATCGATCTTTACGTCTCGACCATTTTGAGACTCCTCGTCATGTCCCCGGTCTCATCCGGGACTCCGAACTCCTTCGGTACATCAAAACATATAAACTCATAATATAACTATCATCGTAGCGTTAAGCGTGCGGACCCTACGGGTTCGAGAACTATGTAGACATGACCGAGACACATCTCCGGTCAATAACCAATAGCGGAACCTGGATGCTCATATTGGCTCCTACATATTCTACGAAGATCTTTATCGGTCAGACCGCATAACAACATACGTTGTTCCCTTTGTCATCGGTATGTTATTTGCCCGAGATTCGATCGTCGGTATCTCAATACCTAGTTCAATCTCGTTACCGGCAAGTCTCTTTACTCGTTCTATAATACATCATCTCGCAACTAACTCATTAGTTGCAATGCTTAGGTGATGTGCATTATCGAGAGGGCCCAGAGATACCTCTCCGACAATCGGAGTGACAAATCCTAATCTCGAAATACGCCAACCCAAAAAGTACCTTCGGAGACACCTGTAGAGCACCTTTATAATCACCCAGTTACGTTGTGACGTTTGGTAGCACACAAAGTGTTCCTCCGGTAAACGGGAGTTGCATAATCTCATAGTCATAGGAACATGTATAAGTCATGAAGAAAGCAATAGCAACAAACTAAACGATCAAGTGCTAAGCTAACGGAATGAGTCAAGTCAATCACATCATTCTCCTAATGATGTCATCCCATTAATCAAATGACAACTCATGTCTATGGTTAGGAAACATAACCATCTTTGATCAACAGGCTAGTGAGGTAGAGGCATACTGGTGACACTCTATTTGTCTATGTATTCACACATGTATTATGTTTCTGGTTAATACAATTCTATCATGAATAATAAACATTTATCATGAATAATAAACAATCAAATGACAACTCATGTCTATGGTTTGGAAATAAATAATAACTTTATTATTGCCTCTAGGGCATATTTCCTTCATTCCTTTGCTCATTTTCTCCTTAATAGAGGCAATCTCCTTGTCAGTCCTTTGAGCTTCTCTGATCTTATCCATCAAGGTAGACTGAATCTCCAATGCTGCTACATATCCTCTCGGAACTATCTCCAAACATAGCTCACGAAGATTTTCAGTTAACTCCCTTGGTAAATCTCCCGTCATTAAGGTGTTGACATGGCTTTTACGGCTCAACGCGTCAGCTACTACGTTAGCCTTTCCGAGGTGATAATGTAATCTCATATCATAATCCTTGATGAGCTCCAACCATCTTCTCTGCCAGAGATTCAACTCTTTTTGCGTGAAAATATACTTCAAACTCTTGTGATCCGTGTACACCTCACAATGGTTTCCAATGAGAAAGTGTCTCCAAGTTTTCAATGCATGCACTACGGCTGCTAACTCCAAATCATGCGTAGCATAATTTAACTCATGAGGCTTAAGCTGTCGTGAGGCATATGAAACAACTCTTCCTTCTTGCATAAGCACTGCTCCAAGTCCTCGGCGTGAAGCGTCGCAATACACCTCATAATCCTTGGTCTGATCTGGCAAAATCAACACAGGTGATGTAACCAACCGTTTCTTCAACTCCTGGAAACTAGCCTCACACTCCTCGGTCCATTTGAACTTGGTATCCTTCTTCAACAACTCCTTCATAGGCTTCGCAATCTTAGAGAAATTCTCAATGAATCTCCGGTAGTATCCTGCGAGTCCCAGAAAACTCCGGATCTCTCCAACTGTTGTTGGCGCTTCCCAATTGGTCACGGTATCAACTTTAGTGCGATCTACTGCTATACCTTCTCCGGATATAACGTGTCCGAGAAATCCAACTTCCTTCAACCAAAACTCACATTTGCTAAACTTGGCATATAATTGATGTTCTCTGAACTTTCCAAGTACCAAACACGAATGCTCCTTATGCTCCTCTTCGTTCTTTGAGTAAACCAGGATATCATCAATGAACACTGCGACGAACTTATCCAGAAACTCCATAAACACCTTGTTCATCATGTTCATAAAATATGCAGGTGCGTTAGTCAGACCAAATGACATAACAATATACTCGTACATCCCATACCTGGTGGTAAAAGCCGTCTTAGGTATATCCTGTTCTCGAATCTTCAACTGGTGATATCCTGATCGCAGATCGATCTTTGAAAATACCTTAGCTCCTTGCAATCAATCAAACAGATCATTGATCATCGGTAGTGGGTACTTGTTCTTGATGGTTACTTCATTCAATCCTCGGTAATCAACAACCATCCTTAATGATCCATCCTTCTTCTCCACTAGAAGTACTGGCGATCCCCAAGGTGAAGAACTTGGGCGAATATATCCTTTATCCAGTAACTCCTTAATCTGCTTCTTAATCTCAATCAAATCCTTTGCGGGCATCCTATATGGTCTCTTTCATATTGGCCCTGTGCCTGGAAAAAGCTCAATCAAAAACTCAATATCTCTATCCGGTGGCATGCCTGGCAATTCCTCTGGAAATACATCCGAGAAATCCTTCACCACTGGTACTTCCTCTTGCACAACTCATGTTAAACAATTTACTTGAGTCCTCTTTGGCACATGCCGGGATACATACTTGATCCTTCTTCCTTCTGGTGTTGTAAGCAAAATTGACTCACTGGCACACTCAATATTCCCTTCATACTTTGATAACCAATCCATGCCTAATATCACATCCAATCCTTGAGATTCCAATACTATTAGGTCTGAGGGAAATACGTAGTTAGCAATCCTTAATGTTAACCGATCACACCATAGACTAGCCATATACTCTACTCTAGGCGAGGTTACTAACATGGGTGACCTAAGGGCTTGGGTTGGCAGTTTATACTTATCCACAAATCCCCTTGATATGTATGAATGCGATGCACCAGTATCAAAAGAACGAGTGCAGTAAATGACTTAACCAAAAACTTACCTATTACTGCATCGGGCTGCTCTTCAACCTCCTCCACAGTAACGTGGTTCACCTGTCCCCTATTGAAAGGGTTCGGCTTCTTCCCAGAGCTTCCATTGCCATTTCCATTCTGGGATTCAGGACATTCATTAGCATAATGTCCGGTCTTCTGGCACTTAAAGCAAGTGACTTGGCTCAGGTCTTTCTTGGCTGGGGTTGATGGGTTGGTGCGCTTCTCACCGTTGCTTCCTACATTCCCATTACCATTCTTGGGTCCATTGTGATTGTGCGAGCTACCTCCTCCATGGGTATGCTGAAAATGGCCTCCCGGTCTAGGGGTAAAACGTGGCTTCTGCTGAGCTCCAGAATTGTACTTCCCTTGTCCATACTTCCGCTTGCGATTCTCAATCTGTTGCTGCTTCCCTTCAATCATGAGAGCACGATCTACTAACTCCTGGTAGTTGTTGAAGGTTTCTACCATCAACTGCATGCTCTGATACAATCTCACATCTGTCATGGATACGCTCACCCAATCCACGTCTACTAGCATAGCATAGCAATAATAAGCAAACGTAGAGTAACTCCCAAAGGTTTGATAATAAATAGGTAATAGGTTCTACCTCAACTACTCCCCAAACCCACAATTTAATTAGATCCTAATCATGCAATGTGTGAGGATTGATCTAATGCAATAAAACTAGGTAGTAGGAGATATGATCAAAGTGTTACTTACCTTGCTGATGATCCGGGAAACCTAGCGATTCGAAGTAGCAAGCGGCGCACTCCGGGTACTCTATCGCAAACAAACAAGCACACAATAAGTACTCAACTAATGCACAGGTAAAACACGAGTAAGAGATCTAACCAGAAAGTTCAACTTAAGAACTCCGGTTGGCAAAAAGAATCAAAATGAATGAAGCAACGAAAGACAAACGGCAAAAGAAACAAGCTTCGTTTACTATTCTGGACCTAGGGCAATTTTTACAGTGGCAAAAACTTGTTTGAGTTGGTTAAACGGAAACAGGGTTTCGAGACGAAACTCCAGGCGCTTGAATCGCCTGATTCCGATAAACGAGCGAAAAGTTAAACTAAAACGAACATCGGATCAGAGATCGCGATCGGAAAATTGCGAATTTAATCCGAGAAAAAGAAAAACGACGAACAGGTTAACGAACGAATGTTCATTAACAGGAACTAAACGTATTGCGCTCGCTAAACAAATAAACCGGAGAAAAAACGTATTGCGCTCGCTAAACAAATAAACCAGAGAAAAACTGATCTATTTAAAAAAACAAAAGCTAGGGTTTTCAAAAAAACGAAAC
>NC_053025.1:619519109-619561861 GCF_003073215.2 Triticum urartu
CGGTCATTCTCATTTGGTGCTGTTTTAGCTCCATGCACACAGACCAAGGATTAAATGTCTTTTAGACACACTGTTTCCTGCCCCTGTTATTGGTACAACCAAAATGGCTATATTAACAAACGAACACCAACTTATCAAGACGAGATACTTTTTGCTCGAGGTAGTATGAGCTCTTAGTTTGAATTTTCTGGTCTCTTGTCCTATTATTTTATTTGTTTTCCAAGAATCTTTTAACTGTTTGCTACACGATAATTTTAATGTAAAAAAATGGCATGCCCTCGCTTGTCCTTTTGATAGGTTTGTTCTTAATATCAGTTACCACCTAAGAATTGTAGTTTTCTGCTGCATTGCTCAAACCAGTGTTTTTCTCGTATTTTCAGGAAGCCGAACAGATTAAACGGCTCGAAAGGCTTAAGCAAGAGAGGCAAAAGAGGATCGCTGCAAGAAGTGGCGCATCTAATCCAACATCAACACCGCCGCAGGCTAAAGCAAAACCTTCTCCAAAGGTTTCTCCCAGTACCCACAAGAGTTCGAAGTTCACTGACGCTGAACCAGGATCCTCTTCGCCTCTAAGAAAAATTATTCCTGCCAGAAGCAGTACCCCAGGGAGTGATCCTCACAAAACAGCCAAAGCAAGCAAACTCGGCGGTGACAGCTCAAGTGCAGTGAGCAAGTCAACCTCATCACTGGCTGAGATCAAAAAGGAGAAAAGTGGCAGAACTGAATCGTCGATTGAGCGATTGAAAAAGCTTGCTGAACCTAAAAGCAATGCTTCGACTGACCATCCTTCGAATCCCAAGTCAGCGAGCGCGGATCACCCACGGAGAAGAAGCTTGCCGTTGCCGGAAGATGTGCAGACCAAGAAAATCTCTGCTATAATGCAGCTCGACGAGACCAAGTCGGCAGCCCTACCAGAGCTGAAAGTCAAATCCCCCCGAACCCCTGCCACTGTCGTTGTGAAGAACAAGGCGGCGGCTAAAGTAGCAAAAGAGGCGCCACGTGGTGGACCTAAAGCACATGCTACTTCAGAAAGTAGAGATGGAAAGAAATCTTCCAACGGTAAAGTTTCAAGGGTAATCAGCAGTGATGACAATGTGGTGGTTGAGAAGACCGTCGTGATGCTTGAAAACGAAGTGGTCTCTACGCCTCCTGTTGTTCTACCTCCTGGAAGAAGTGCAGAGAGCGAAACTCGCAGCGATGACCGAATGGACTATCCCAGTCTGGAGCAGGAGTATGTTGCCATCAGGGCTCCACCTTCTCCCGTTGATCTTCCTGAAGATGCAAATCCTACCATCCATGCATCTGACAACCAGTTGAATTCCTATGAGGTATGTATGATCCAACACTAATACTTCCCCTGTTCATTTACCTGATGCTCTGTTCTTTGGGGTATCTGTTTTGCTGTGTCTCTTCATTAAGTACTTTTGAGCTCGGATTATCTGTGCAGCAGCCTTCAACTAAAATGCAATGTTATTACCATGCTATTAAATCAAACATTGCTTTAAGGTTTGTTAATTAAGCCGACATTGATAAGAGAATTACTGCTTGTTATGGCTAGGTGGATGTGCCTGAGTACAAGAAGGATGAGCTTGAGAAACCAGCCCCGCTGGCTCCAATGGAGGAGAAGCCTTATGAGGCCCCTTTTGCCAGGGTAACATCATTGGAGGATGCTTCAAGCAAGACTCCTGCTTACAACCAGCACCCGTTACCTGCGCAGGAACCCGAGACACTTGCGCGTGCAGCGAGCGTGAGGGCACGCGTACCTGAGCCTGCTGCATATGCAGTCTCAGCCGAGGAGACACATGGAGAAAATGGCAAGCCTCGAAGCAAAGAACCGAAAGGCTTCAGGAAACTGCTGAAATTCGGCAAGAAGAGCCACACTTCAACGATGGATTCTGATGCATCGTCAGTCGACGAAGCCCCTGCAGGAGATGGTAATGAATCAATTTTGATTGCACTATTGCAAGCGCTCGCTCATTGCTGTAACTAACCGTGCTTCATGTTTCATTCAGGTTCGATGCTGAAAAACCTCATTTCACAAGACGACTCTGCAGGCTCTTCTTACAAAGGTATGTACCGTAAATGAAACTAGCATAAGTTAATTTTCTCCCTGAAATGAAATGAAATGAGATAAATGTACATGTTCACTTCACAAATGCAGCTTCTCGGTCCTTCTCCCTGCTGGCGCCATTCCGCAAGAACAAGGTGGTCGTGCTGTGAGGATTTTCTTGTACTATTTTTGTTGTTGATGAGGCCGGCCAACAGCTTGATTGGGTATCGATTGAGATTATTAGTTTGTTGATTTCTTCTAGTAAATACATACATACGTGCATACTATTTCGTATATATATACTTGCACTGTACGCTTGTGTTGTGTTGTTTGTAAGCAGTACTGTATGTGTAATCTGTCCTTTACATTGTATTACAATCTACACATCAACTCTTGCTCCTATATACTTGTGGATCGACTTGTATTGATCTGAAAAGCGGCGTATTAGTTCTGGTGTATATACAATGAAGAATTACTTTCATGAATTCTACGCCCTTTTTTCCAAGCTTTTTTGGACGGAGGGAGTAGTAGTTAAGAAGAGGAAGAGCAAATATTCCGGAGAAACCATTTTTCAAGGTCTTAAAAATCATTTTTGAACTCCCCAACAACCAAACATGTACTTGCGAATAGGAAGAGCAAATATTCCAAACATGTTGTTAAGAATGCAAATAAATTTATCTCATTGATTGAAACTATGGATGATTAACCTTTTTTGTAGCCACTTGTCAGGCCAAAATAATAAAACATGTTCACAGGTTAACGTGCCTATGCAGAATGCTTTTGAGGAAATTCATACAGAATCCTTTCTCAGTGTGCTTGCTTGATCAAGTAATTAAAAAGAAGCATATGCAACAGTAAAGGAAAGAAGCTATTGCCCATGTGAAGATCAAGTAATTTTAGTCTGAGTCTAATCTAGTTTCAAGTTGTTTCATAGATCCGATAAAATTTATTGGCGGTATGCTCAGTAAAAAGTTGTAATGTTTCTGACAGACAAAAGACCAACTGAATAAGCATGGGTGCACAAAGATGAGTGAGAAGTGGCCAAGTTGTACTCATAATCTTAGGCTTCTAAAGGGGTGGAATGTGTTGCTTCTGAAGCACCCAGAAACCATATAAACATCTAAATTTATATACTGAGCATTCATGACAGTTCAAGTAACAACATCAAAATCAAGGAGAGATAGGTCAGATTACACAAAAGGTTCCATCTTCTGAGAAAAGAATACAAAAAATTCGTATTAAATTTTCGTATTCTGAGAAAAGAACAGATTTTTCAGTGCTGTAGAACATGAATAGGAAAACAAATTTTGCATATTAAACAAGCAAAACGGCTGACAAAACCATGTAGTTTCATAAAATCGGTAACTCGACAGTTGCAGGATGCTGCAACATCAGCAAGAAAACATGTGCAGTTCAAACCTGCAGTAACATCAGCACTTGACTAGACGTAGCACTAATTAAATCCACGAGATTAATTACGGCACACCAGCAAGCCAGCATGCAGAAAGCATTGTCATATGATCTCTTGGGAGACAGAAACCACTAGCTCTGGATGCCACTTCATCTGCTCATCAGTTGTACCTCTTTTGGGAGATGAATTTACAATTTAGAGATTGGATCAAAGCTTGGAGGACTAATTGTAAGTTTTCAAATTGGGAACACTAGCTAAGATATTGTGTGCAGATGCATTTTCAAGCAGATTAAACAAGAAAGCACATAGCTGATGCTGCAAGAAATTAGAGGTTAATTACAAAGGCAATCCATTCCCCTGCTTACACACATCAACAACACGGGGAAATTATCAAGCTTACTGACCAAAGGCAACAGCACTATGAGAATACAAGCACCACTGCACTAAACAGCTACTGAATACTGACACGGTTAATCACAAGTAGTCATCTTTCCTATTGATGATAGTGGCCTCCTGCGCTTAAAGCATATTCAACCATATGTTACCGGTGCTTCACATTTCAGGGGCTCATCCTTTCTGCCAACATAGATTTGTGAGTGTGATTCCAAAAAGAGAAGACATATATAAAATTGCCAATTAGATGTAACGTTCGAGTGTACATAGCTCTCAAAGTTTAGTCGAGCGCACCAACTGAATCATCAAGTAAAACTTTCTTCAGTCTGATTAAACATTCAATATTTCTGTTTGTTGGGCTAACCAAAATATTATTGTTGCTTAAGCGTTGTTCCTAATAAACCAGAAAAGAAGGGGAATAACAAATATACCTTGTGGATTGTGGAAACTCATGTAGGGAATCAAAGCAAAGAATTTTTGTCTCTTCCATATCTTGTTCCACTGTAGTGAGTTAAGACTAATCTGGTACTCCCTCCGTTCCAAATTACACGTCGTGGTATTAGTTCAAATTTGAACTAAAACCACGACGAGTAATTTGGAACGGAGGGAGTAGATGCCAAGGTCCGTAAGCACGAAGACGATATCATTGCCTTCCATGGATCCAATCAGTCTAAGTCCTTCCATGGGATTTTGAATGGGAAGAAGGGTTTTGAGATGGATGGCTCTACGCTGAGTCCATGTCGTCGCTGGCTTGAGCTTGACCACAGGTAGAGGGTTGATCCACTGACATGTGCAAGCCCCAAGCTGCCATCCTCCATGGCCATGAGGATGACGTCGCCGACATTGACAGCCCCCGGCAGCGGCATGTCAATCTGCGATAAGCAATTAGAGCCCAAGTCGTACTTGAGAATTCCTGTAATGTGATCATGCTCACCACGCGCATGCATGCATCAAGTAAACTGCATCTATCTCGGATGACGACAGGGGGCACCGGCATGATGAATGCGTCAACCCCAAGATCAAGACCAGGGCACGGATCGCTCCACTCACCCGTGTTGGGCGAGGACACGCACACCTGTATAATAACAGGATGATCACCATGGGTGGTCATGCCGAAGACGACGACCCTGAAGGCGCCCTCATGACACGCGCGGCCCCGCTGCCGATATCCTGTCCTTTGGGCGCTTCCATCTTGGTTTGGCGGCCTGCCATGGGGTCCCAGACGACGAGCGGCATGGGCGCGCCATAATCCCCAGGAGAACGCGGCCATGGCGGCAGTCCAACGCGTTGTAGTCCGAGCCCGAGTCCCCCCAGCGGTGGTCGGGGGAATCCCGTGGTGGAGACGAAGCGCGGGACGGCGTCTTTCTCCTCCGGCATGTAGTCCCAGAACCAATCGTAAAGGAAGCCCAGCATGGGGGGCGCTCCATGGAGCTCGCGGAAGCGAAGGCCGGTGAGATGGCCGAGCCAGAGCTTGCTGGCGAGGGAGGCGCGAACGAGGCACGCGGGCTCGTCCGGCGGAGGCGGAGGTAAATATCCTCGACGATTCCGTCCGGCGGCATGGTGGTCGGTGGAGGCGAGGCGATGGTTTCGGGAGGGGAAAGTTTCAGCCTTTCAATCAGGTGGTGCGGCCACAGGATTTCAGATGTTGACCGTGTAATATAGCCAGTTTCCGGCTATAAGTCAGTGCCATGTCATCTACAGCCTATCTTATAGCGAACATGTACAATAATAGATCAAAAGAGTGTACTACTTTTGCATCATGTGGCCCACCTTTCATTCTCACAAAGTGTCTAGGAGCACGTGCTAGAGCTAGCTCTTCACGAAGAGCCCGCTTACCTTCTCTCTCCTCTTCTCTTTCCTCCAACTAAGCAGAAATATACTAGTTTATTTCTTATAGCCCGCTAACTCAGCTCTATTGTACTTGCTCTGAGAGGGATGATGGGGACGAGCAAGAAAAGAAAGTAGTGTTTTTATTTTCTAAGGATAACGCTCAACCAGTAGCTTTTTTTTACTACAGCGTCTTACGGGCTGTTCGGCTATCCGCCAGCTCCGCGGAATAATAGGATCTGCAGAGCACCTATTTTCCAGCTCCACTATTTTAGCCTGCAGCTCTGCCAACTCCGCGAGCTGAGTCTGGAGCGGAGGGACTCCGAACACTCCCTTAATATGGTTTATTTGGGAATTCTAGCTAATCATACCGGCTGAAGTAACTTTGAAACATTTTTTACTTCTATAAAGAATGGTGGAGTATCCTTCTCCCCGGGCTCCCCGCGGGCGAAGGGTGTCTCCTGGATGTCCGACCCGCGGTGGCTGGGAGGAGGATAGGGCGAAGCGAGAAGGTGCGGCAGCCAAGATGACAGAGAGGTTCGAGGACATCTTGGTGAAGAGGGAGGAGGCATGCATGAGGTGCTTGGAGATCAAGGAGGAGCAGAAGACGGAGAGGATCAAACTGTTGATGGACGCAATAGACAAGAAGCTCAAACTCGAAGAGAGGAGGGCCATGATCGAAGAGAGGAAGGTCGTGCTCGAGAAAAAAGAGGGTGAAGATCGCCGCCAATGTGTAGGATGCCAAGATGTTGACCTTGAATGCTGAATCTTTGGATGCTGACGCAAGAATGAATGTGCAATCCGTCCGCTTCTAGATGTTTCAACTGCAGAAAAGATGCGTTGGCGACTATGAGGACGCGGCGGAGGCGGAAGCGGAGGCTGCCTACGCGGTGGCGATGGAACCTCCTTGATCGGGGAGCAATTGTCTGGGATTGCCGTTCCGACAGGGCAGAAATGCACGTACTGTCGGACTAATGTTCTTTTGGATTCAGGCATGTAAAAATTAAGCATATTTACTTCTTTTTGGTTGTGATCGGGCATGCGATCCGGCACGCTGTGTTGATCGGATCAGAGTACATTTGAATTTACCGCAGACATATACAGGCTAGGGTTGCATGCCTTTTGTCTCTTAATATGCAAGGTTTACTTGAAGAGGGAGGTTGTCGGCATCTGGAATTCTGGACTTGAAAAAACTACATCAGAGATACCTATTCTGCACAACTCCAAATGAGCTGAAATTTCACGGAGATTTATTTTCGAATAAATAAAAATTATTGGAGAAAAGAAGTACCAGAGGGGGCCACCCAGGTGCCCTGGGTAGTGGGGCCCGTGGCCAGCCTTCGGTGCCCATCTTCTGGTATATAATCTCATTTGTCCTAAAAAATAAGGAGAGGACTTTCGGGATGGAGTGCCACCGTCTCGAGACGGAACTTGGGCAGGAGCACTTTTGCTCTCCGGCGGAGCGATTCCGCCGGGGATACTTCCCTCCGGGAGGGGGAAATTGAAGTAGTCATCATCACCAACAACCCTCTCATCGTGGGAGGATCAATCTTCATCAACAACTTCACCATCACCATCTCATCTCAAACCCTAGTTCATCTCTTGTGTTTAATCTTTGTACCAAAAGCTCAGATTGGTACCTGTGGGTGACTAGTAAGTGTTGATTACATCTTGTAGTTGATGCTAGTTGATTTATTTGATGGAATATTATATGTTCGAGTCCATTATGTTATTTAATATCCCTGTGATCTTGAACATGAACATGATTTGTGAGTAGTTGCTTTTGTTATTGAGAACATGAGAGAAGTCTTGTTATAAGTAATCATGTGAATTTTGGTATTCGTTCGATATTTTGATGATGTGTATGTTGTGATTCCTTTAATGGTGTTATGTGAACGTCGACTACATGACACTTCATCATCTTTGGGCCCAAGGGAATGCATTGTGGAGTACTAATTAGATGATGGGTTGCTAGAGTGACAGAAGTTTAAACCCTAGTTTATGTGATATTCCGTAAGGGGCTGATTTGGTCCATATGTTTAATGCTATGCTTAGATTTATCTTAATTCTTCTTTCATAGTTGCGGATGCTCGCGAGAGGGGTTAATCATAACTTCATAAGTGGGAGGCTTGTTCAAGTAAGAAAAACACCCAAGCACCGGCCCACCACATATCAAATTATCAAAGTAGAGAACACGAATTAAACAAACATGATGAAAGTGACTAGGTGAAATTCCCATGTGTCGTCAAGAACGCTGATGACCGAGGGGCCACCGAAGGGCAAGGACACTTCTGGCCCGAAAATTATTATGACAGTGTCCTGAAGGGCTCCCGCCTTATGGCGGAACAATGTACTAAGGATGTAATCACTAGTGCAGAACCGGGCAATAGCACCGGTTCGTAAGGCCCTTTAGTGCCGGTTCCATAATCGGCACTAAAGTGTGGGCACTAAAGCCCCCCCTTTAGTACCGGTTCAGCACGAACCGGTGCTAAAGGGCAACCACGTGGCACAAGCCAGCTCCGGGGGCCTGGAGCCCTTTAGTACCGGTTGGTAAGACCAACCGGTACTATAAGGTTTGGGGTTTTTTTAGTTTTATGATTTCTTTTTCATTTAATTTTGTGTTTCCATTTTAATTCTTTTTCGTTTGCTGGTATTTTACGATACTACACATTGTACACGTTATGCATATATATATATATATATAGAATTTCTAGTAGAACCAATCATGCATATATATATCATCAATGTCTCACAAACCACCATATTAATTAATTCACACATACACACATGTATAGCTATATACAATTTCTCCTACATATGCATGTTGCCTTTGGAGCCAGTGGCATTAGCCTAATTGGTGCCTTCGAAGCACGGTGACAATCGGAAGTGGTTCATAGTGGGTAATAGTATTCTCCCTTCGGATTTATGACCTGGTCGAGCAAAAATCCCGCTATTTCCTCTTGAAGTGCTTCTACGCGCTCCGTTTCTAGGAGCTTCTCCCGCACCTCTTTGAACTGTTAAGAAGGAGATCAATATGCATGTGTATTAGTTGTGTGACTAGATATCGATAATGGTGTAAAAATTGTGAATAGTGTTCTGACAAGCGTACCCATTCCTGTCTTTGAGATCTGCTCCTTTCGGACGCCATCATGCGAATGTTCTCGCAAACGCAGAATGCACACAGATCAGTCCCCTGCGCCTGCTTCAGGGCCTTTACGACAATGGAATTTGATCAGATAATAATTAATCAAGCATGATAATTAAAGAGATGGCAGCTAGCTAGCTAGCTAGTACTACTTAATTACTTACCTTGGGTCGAAACCATTTAAGCTTTTTTTTCCATTCGCCTTCCGTGACGCTGATGAACCTTGCCCAAGCCCTGCCCGCCGACAAAGAAAATGAATAAAGGGGTTATTAAATAGTTCATATCATGAAATGACGAACTAAATAGTCAGTATTTGCTTTGAGTAGTGAGTCCAGTATTTCAACTGTTCCGGCGTCAACTTTAATGATACACAAGATCCAGTGAAATTTGCATGCACACACGTTTGCATGTCTTAATTAAGCGGGCATATATAAGCAAAAACATGTAGCTAGCTAGTAGGCAAAAACAGAGAATTTGTAGTACAAGGCAGTGTGACTCACTGGAAGTTGTAAGGAAGTAGTATATCTTCATTGTATTTGAGGCGCTTCAAGAACTCTAGCATGTTGTCCTCTACGTCCTTTTCATGATGTGGATTTATTAGCCATGTGTATTCATTAACGGTGTTTGGATCAATGAACCCAATGCCAAAGCGTCCACCTTTTCTCATTTCATACATCTTCATCCTGCATAATACCACATAAAAGAATATAGTGAGGATAATTACAGGTAATGATTGATCAAAAGGATCACTACAGCAGCGTGAGACTTAAATTACAGAAAGAAATCACTTACAGACAATAGCAACTGACGATAGATTTGTCGAGTGCGTCTTGATTGTATAACTGAAACAGTTCAGAATACTCAACGGACAGAGCTTTCTCATGGAAGTAATGCTCCTCCTTGACATTCACCATGAGGGACTCTCGATTGGAAATCTTGGTAATGTTCATGTACCATTGATGCAATTCATACATTCTCGTTGGGAGGTTCTTGACCTTGTATGGCTCGACCAAAGGTTGGCCCCGGACATATTTCCGTTTTATTTCATCCTATGTAAGCACAGGCATGGGCTCGATTTCGAGGAGTTGTCCAACAGTGATGTTGAGAACTTCAGCTTGCATTATATGGTCCTTGGTTATTACCACATTGCCCACCTCGGGAACGTAAACTGTTTGCCCACAATAATATTGGGCGCGCGTACTGTCACGTGTTGTTGGCACAACGAGCGAGGGGATCGATTGCGCCGCCTGTTCTCCCAGCTGGGGAATGGTTTTCCCGCATTTTTTGACAGCTGCTTGTTGTTTGCTTGATCCTGAGCTCGCCTCCTTACGTAGACGTGCTCGATTTAACTTCCTGATGTGGCGCTCATAGTCTGTGTCAACAGGCTTGGGAGCTGGTGGTTGAGCCATACGAATGAAGTGGTCAATCGTTTCCTCAGGCACTTTCTCCCTTGGCGGCGGTGGCGGTTTTGGTGCAAAATGGGCTTCCACCTCGGCCTTCGATATGGCTGCGTTTTCCTCCTCGGACTTGTCATAAGGCCTCTGCGGAAGAGGCGTGAGGCTTGGACCATATTTATATCGCTTGCCTCCGCATGTACTTCCTATACTACCTCGACTCGTACCACTACGCACCATAGCTGCGGGGTGTCTCTTCTGCGATTGCTGAGGCGGCGGAGACGGCTGACGGGGCTGAGTTGGACGAGGAGGAGTGGCCTGAAGCTGTGCCGGACTTGGAGGAGGAGTGGCCTGAGGTTGTGCCGGACTTGGAGGAGGAGTGGACGTCTGATGCTGTGGCAGACTTGGAGGAGGAGGAGTGGCCTGACACTTTGCCGGACTTGGAGGAGGAGTGGCCTGACACTTTGCCGGACTTGGTGGACTTGCAGGAGCGGGAGTCTGCTGACTCGGTGGCGGACTTCGACGAGGAGTCGGCTGACGCGGTGTCGGTGGCCTTCGAAAGATGATGCAATCCTTTTTCCATAGGATGATACGATGTTTGGCCTCTCCGAGAAAGTGCTCGTCGTCACCTCCAGGAATGTCAAGCTGTAGCTCCGAATATGGTTCCACCACCTCATCAACCAAGACACGAGCATAGCCCGCTGGAATTGGGTTGCAATGGAAGGTTGCCTCGGGGGGATTTGTAAAAGCAACGCCGTCCGCCACCTTCGTGGATATGTTCTTCATTTTGACGTGTAGCTCGCAGTTAGTGTTCTCCGTGATGTCATCCACGGGGTATCTACCCAGCATTGCGTCGTCCGGGGTGGAACCCACGCTGCTTCTCGGCATGGATGGGGCGGTGCTATCCAATGCTGGATCATCCGCTAGCTGCTGCAGCTGCTGAGACCCCCTTTGCTGGGTAAGTGAGTCGATCTGCTCCTGCTGCCGCTGGAATTTGACTGCCAATTCTGCTTGACTTGCTTCTAGGCCTTGAAGGCGTTCATAGTCCCGCTTCCTCTGCTCCTCCTCCATCTTCCTCTTCTTCTCCTCCGCAATCTTCTTTCTCGCACGGGTTCTGTAGTCGGTGTTCCAGTCTGAAAACCCCTCATACCACGGAATAGCGCCCTTGCCTCGTGTTCTTCCCGGATGTTCAGGATTTCCCAGGGCACGCGTAAGCTCGTCGTTCTCTCTGTTGGGCTGGAACACCCCCGATCGTGCCTCTTCTATTGCAACAAGTATCGCATCGTCGGCTCCCTTCAGACTTGCCTTCATCGAAACATTGCCTATCTTTGGGTCCAACTCCCCCCCATGCGCATAGAACCAAGTCCTACACCTGGGGGGCCAGCTCTTAGTAACCGGAGTGACACCTGCATCCTCCATCTCTTTCTCAGACTTATCCCACTTAGGCATTGCCACCGCATAGCCACCTGGCCCCAGCTTATGAAACTTATCCTTTTTTTGGCATTCTTCTTGTTTATTCTCGACCGTTCCTTAGATAATTCTGAATCCTTGAATTTCACGAAATCGTCCCAATGAGCATGTTGGTTCTCTAGTGTTCCCTCGAATACTGGAGTCTTCCTTCCTCCCTTGACGTACTTGTCCCATTCACGATTCTTGTGGTTCTTGAATGCAACCGCCATCTTCCTAAGAGCAGCGTCCTTGACTTTCTGCACATCTGCTTCTGTGAAATGATCTGGTAGGGTGAAATGTTCCATGAGAGTATCCCAAAGCAGATCTTTTTGATTCTTGTCGACAAAAGTAACATCTGGACGTGGCTTTGCTGGCTCTCTCCATTCTTGAAGTTTGATCGGGAGTTGGTCCTTCACAAGAACTCCGCACTGACGAACGAACTTGTCCGCAATCTTCTTAGGCGCTAATGGTTCGCCATTAGGTCTGACTGCCTCGATATTGTACTTTACGCCTTCCTTCAACTTTTTGTTCGGGCCTCGTTTCGTCCTTTTGCCTGAAGATTTGCTCGATCCGGATGGCTGAAAGAACAAAGATCGATTCGTTAATATATCTTCAAGTCATTTAAAACATGTGATGATCACCAGATGCCTGCTTATATAAATATATATACCTCGCCGGTCTTTGTTGTTTCAGGATCAACATTTTCTTCGTCATCGTCATAATCATAGTTCATGACTTCATCAATTCGGTCGTCGCGATCGAATATCATATCACCCTCTCCGGTGTTGTTTAGAAATTCGGAGCCGTCATAATCTTCTTCATTCTGATCATCATCTGGCCCGTGAGGATGGCGTATCATATCGAACATGGCTTGTTCTCCCTCTCTGCCGGTATTGTCCGCCATAGCTTTTATTTAACTAATCCAAAAGAAATATAAAACAATTTAGTATTCAAATTACATCGTCTCGAATAATAGATATAATCTCGAATACATCGTCTCGAATAATAGATCTAATCTCGAAAACATCATCTCGAATAATAGATATAATCTCGAATACATCGTCTCGAACAATAGATATAATCTCGAATACATCGTCTCGAGTAATAGATATAATATTGAATACATCACTGGCTAGGTAGCTAATAAAGATCGAATACTACAGAAGAATCTAGGGCACTCGCGGTTCCTGCGGCGCGGGCGGTGGACACCCAAAGAGAAGGAACCCTCACAGGATCATAGCTGAAGTGAGATCCCTGAAGAAACTGCCAGGTATTGGAGAACCTGCCGCCCTCTAACGCAACCATGTAGCGATGGACGTGCTCATCCTCCTCCCTGACACGGCGACGTACCACCTCCGGCTGGGCCGGCTCCCTCCGCGCCGAAACTGGCCCACACGAACGCCACCAAACGAGATCAGGGTCGACGACGGGACCCGGGGCCGGGTTCCTCATCAAGCGGCGTGCCCCTCTAGGAAGCACCTCCCAGTGCCAGCCCGGCGGAGCCCAGTCCCGGACATGGCTCAGCCGGACGTCGTCGCGGACGTGTCGACGGCGAGGATGCGGGTCGGGCATCGTCGAGAACAAATACTAGCTATATGCCCGCAAAAAGTAACATTTTTTTAATGATTGGATTTTGATAACTAAAATTTCTAACATTTCTATATAACTAACATTTATATAACATTTCTAACAATGCTATATATAACTAACATTTCTATAACATTTCTAATATTTCTATAACTAAAAAACAGAAAAAAAAATTATAACATTTCTATATATATAACTAACATTTTTATAACTATTTCTATAACTAAAAAACAGAAAAAAATTCTAACATTTCTAACTATTTCTGAAAAACAGAAAAATTTCTAACAATTTCTAAAAAACAGAAAAATTTCTAACTATTTGTATAACTAAAAAACAGAAAATGTATGTGTGTGTGTGCGCTCACCGGCGAGGCGAGGGACGACGGGGGGCGGCGACGGGGGGCGCGCGGCGACGGGGACAGGGACGGGGCGGCGACGACGGGGACGGGGACGGACGGGCCGGGGCGGCGCCGACGACGGGGACGTACAGGGCGGCGCCGACGACGGGGACGGGGACGACGCGGGACGGGGCGGCGGTGACGACGGGGACGGGGACGACGGGGCGGCGATGACGGGGACGGGGCAGCGACGGGGGCGGCGACGAGGGATGGAGACGTACGGGGGCGGCGGACGACGGTGCAGAGGAGAAGAAGCCAGATGAGAAACTGAAATTTTCGTAAGTGTTGTTTATATAGGAGGGGCCTTTAGTACCGGTTTGTGCCACCAACCGGTACTAAAGGCCAGTTTTGGCCAGCCCAAGCGGCGGGAAGCGACCCCCTTTAGTACCGGGTGGTGGCACAAACCGGTACTAAAGGCCCCCCCTTTAGTACCGGTTTGTGCCACGACCCGGTACTAAAGGGGGTGCGCTGGCGCAGGTGCGGTGCGGCAAGTTTAGTCCCACCTCGCTAGCCGAGGGGCGACCGCACTGGTTTATTAACCCCCGTGCGGTCGCTCTCTCGAGCTCCTCTCCAAAGCAGGCCTACTGGGCCTACGTGTTCTTTGCTGCCCTGTGGGCCCACTTGGCCTTTGCGGGCCTGCATCCTGGCCCAACAACAGGTTGGGTTTCTAGTCGTATGCAGGCCGCTCTGGCCTAGTAGGCGGGCTTTTTTTTTTATTTTTTTGCTTTATTTATTTTTGAGTTGTTTTTTTTGTGTATTTAGAGTTTCTTTGTGAATATTTTTGCTTTAGGTACAAAAAATTACAAACTTTCTGTTAGTGCCCGTAGTTTTCAAATTTGAATAGTTTAAATTTTGAATTATTTGAAATTAGTGTGAATCACTAGTTTGTGAATAACTTAACTTTAAAAATCAGTAAAGGCATGAAAGAATTTGTTTGCACATAAAATTTGTTCGCGTTTCAAATGCCAAAACACATAACTACCCTAACTATTACAGAGATTCCCCTCTGGGTGTGAAACACAGAAGAAAGTGATGATAGTGAAGCCGATCACATCCCAGATCTTTGGGTGTGAAACTTTTTCTTCGCGTGTGTCCCTTTGCGCCGTAACCATGGAAAATATTCACCATTTAACGGGATGCTCGGGTCAATATTCACTGTGAATGGAGCAATTTCATCAAACTTTTCATAATCTTCTAACTTGTCTGTCTTGTCATCCACTCCCACAATGTTTCTCTTCCCAGAAAGAACTATGTGCCGCTTTGGCTCATCGTACGATGCATTTGGCTCATCATCGGCTTAAGGTCAGGAATAAAGTCAATACAAAACTCAATGACCTCCTCATTTTGATGGCCCTTGGAGATGCTTCCTTCTGGCCTAGCACGGTTATGAACATATTTCTTTAAGACTCCCATGAACCTCTCAAAGGGGAACATATTGTGTAGAAATACAGGACCCAAAACGTTAATCTCTTCGCATAGGTGAACTAGGACGTGCGTCATGATGTTGAAGAAGGATGGTGGGAACACCAACTCGAAACTGACAAGACATTGCACCAAATCATTCTGTAACCTTGGTATGATTTCTGGATCGATTACCTTCTGAGAGATTGCATTGAGAAATGCACATAGCTTCACAATGGCTAATCGAACGTTTTCCGGTAGAAGCCCCCTCAATGCAACCGGAAGCAGTTGCGTCATAATCACGTGGAAGTCATGAGACTTTAGGTTCTGGAACTTTTTCTCTGCCATGTTTATTATTCCCTTTATATTCGACGAGAAGCCAGACGGTACCTTAATACTGAGCAGGCATTCAAAGAAGATTTCCTTCTCTTCTTTGGTAAGAGCGTAGCTTGCATGACCCTGATGTATGTCGTCTTCTCCGTGCATACGTTGCTGGTCCTCCCATGCCTCAGGTGTATCTTTTGTCTTCCCATACACGCCCAAGAAGCCAAGCAGGGTCACGCAAAGATTCTTCGTCACGTGCATCACGTCGATTGCGGAGCGGACCTCTAGGTCTTTCCAATATGGCAGGTCCCAAAATATAGATTTCTTCTTCCACATGGGTGCGCGTCCGTCAGCGTCCTTCGAAACAGGTTGTCCGCCAGGACCCTTTCCAAATATCACCTTCAAATCCTTGACCATATCATGTACATCAGCACCAGTACGGTGGCGAGGCTTCATCCGGTGATCCGCCTCACCTTTGAAATGCTTGCCTTTCTTTCTTACGGGATGCCTGCTCGGAAGAAATCGACGATGTCCCAGGTACACATTCTTCTTACAACTATTCAAATATATACTGTCGGTATCATCCAAACAGTGCGTGCATCCGCGGTATCCCTTGTTTGTCTGTCCTGAAAGGTTACTGAGAGCAGGCCAATCATTGATGGTCACGAACAGCAACGCCTTTAGGTCAAATTCTTCCCCCATGTGCTCATCCCACGCACGTACACCTGTTCCATTCCACAGTTGTAAGAGTTCTTCAACTAATGGCCTTAGGTACACATCAATGTCGTTGCCGGGTTGCTTAGGGCCTTGGATGAGCACTGGCATCATAATGAACTTCTGCTTCATGCACAACCAAGGAGGAAGGTTATACAAACATAGAGTCACAGGCCAGGTGCTATGGTTGCTGCTCTGCTCCCCAAAAGGATTAATGCCATCTGCGCTTAGACCAAACCATACGCTCCTTGCGTCATCTGCAAACTCCTTCCCGTACTTTCTTTCGATTTTTCTCCACTGCGACCCGTCAGCGGGTACTCTCAACTTTCTGTCTTTCTTACGGTCTTCTCTGTGCCATCGCATCGCCTTGGCATGCTCTTTGTTTTGGAACAAACGTTTCAACCGTGGTATTATAGGAGAATACCACATCACCTTGGCAGGAATCTTCTTCCTGGGGTGCTCGCCCTCGACATCACCAGGGTCATCGCGGCTGATCTTATAGCGCAATGCACCACATACCGGGCAAGCGTTCAAATCCTCGTACTCACCACGGTAGAGGATGCAATCATTAGGGCATGCATGTATCTTCTGCACCTCTAACCCTAGAGGGCAGACAGCCTTCTTTGCTTCGTACGTACTCTCGGGCAATTCGTTGTCCTTTGGAAGCATATCCTTTATCATTACCAGCAACTTTCCAAATCCCTTTTCAGATACACCATTCTCTGCCTTCCATTGCAGCAATCCCAGTGTGGTGCCAGCTTTTTCTTGTCACCTACGCAATTCGGGTACAACAATTTTTTGTGATCCTCTAACATGCGCTGCAACTTCTTCTTCTCCAAATCACTTGCGCAGTTTCTCTTTGCATCGGCAATGGCCCGACCTAGATCATCAACGGGCTCATCTGATGCCTCTTCTTCAGCTTCTTCCCGCATTGCCGGCTCAGCTTCTTCCCGCATTACCGGCTCAGCTTCTTCCCCCATTGTTGTATCATCGTATTCAGGGAACCCATGGACAGGATAGCTGTCGTCGTCCTCTTCTTCTTCTTCATTGTCTTCCATCATAACCCCTCTTTCTCCGTGCTTCATTATAGTGGGGCATGAAACCGGACTCAAACAGGTGGACATGAATGGTTCTTGACGTAGAGTAATTGTGACCATTCTTACAGCCAACACATGGACAAGGCATAAAACCATCTGCCCGCTTGTTTGCCTCAGCCGCAAGCAGAAAAGTATGCACGCCCTCAATGAACTGGGGAGAGCATCGGTCATCGTACATCCATTGCCGGCTCATCTTCATTACACAACACCGAATAGACCAAATTAATACAAGTTCATACATAAAGTTCATACAACACTTAAATGCAACAAACAAATAACTCTCTAGCTAAAGCATTTAAATGCAACAACAAATGCGATCAAGATCGCAACTAAGGTAACAATTGATCCAACAGCATAATGATACCAAGCCTCACTATCGATGGCATATTTTCTAATCTTTCTAATCTTCAAGCGCATTTTCTCCATCTTGATCTTGTGATCATCGACGACATCGGCAACATGCAACTCCAATTCCATCTTCTCCCCCTCAATTCTTTTCAATTTTTCTTTCAAGTACTCGTTTTCTCTTTCAACTAAATTTAACCTCTCGACAATAGGGTCGGTTGGAATTTCCGGTTCACATACCTCCTAGATAAAAATATCTATGTCAACTTGATGGGCATAATTTGTCATAAACACGAAATGCAACAAATAGTTTTAAAAGAGAATATACCACATCCGAATCATAACAAGGACGAGGGCCGACGGGGACGGATATCAAAACCATGGCACTATGTATAACAAACAACGTACAGGTAAGATAATTATACGAGTAACTATATATCCAAATCACACAAACATCAATTTTTTATATAAAATTTCATGAACAAGAGGCTCACCACAAGGTGGTGCCGGCGACGGGACGGTGCGGGCGATCGACGGTGGTTACGACGGAGATTTAGAAGGCACTAAGTAAACCACACCTACATATGCAAACTAAGTGTTATTTTGACCTCAAATTGCATATAAATCAAATACTACCACATATAATTCCTCCCAAATTACTAAAACCCACAATTAATCACTATATAAACCAATGCAAGAGCTAATCTAGCAATGAGAGATGAAAGGACAAAGTTGCTAACCTTGGTGATCATTTGAATGGATGGGGGCCTGCAAATCTTGACAAATTTGGGGAAAATTTTGTGATGAACTCGAGAGGAAGAAGGGAAGAACAGAGGAGAGGGAGAGGGGAAAGGGGGAAGAACAGAGTGCGGGCGGACGAAGGGTTTATATAGGACGACCTTTAGTACCGGTTCGTGCCACGAACCGGTACTAAAGCTGCTGGAAGGGCCCCACTCTGACAACATCCTGCCACCACTTTCTTTAGTACCGGTTCGTGGCACGAACCGGTGCTAAAGGTTCCCCATGAACCGGTACTAAAGAGCTCCTCCCGCCTAGCCGTTGGAACCGTCACTAATGGACACATTAGTGCCGGTTCTGTTACAAACCGGGACTAATGTGTCTCACATTTGACCCTTTTTCTACTAGTGAATCTTTGAATGAATGCACTCATTTTATCCCGTAATATGAAACAAGTTCATTTGCGCAATATAATGCTTGTTGATTTAAAATTTTACCTCCTATGTGACCGTTTACAAAATCTGAGAGTTGGCTAGTCGTCGGCTTCTGCCCCCATGTAACTAGTATAGGGGTGTTCGGGATAAATCTAAACACTTTTTATCCAAGTTTTTGGTCCTTTAAGGAGGTGTTTAGCGCAAAGAACAAGGCAATCGGACTATACAGCTTTATCATCCTCACTTAGCCATAGAAGTTCTATAATTTTAAATTTTGGCGTAGCCCCTGGTATTCGGAAGGCCGAACTTGGGGCGCTATACATGCCTAAGTTAGACAAAGACCGATTCCTCGCATGAAGCGGAAAAAATCTTTAAGGATTTGAAACCTCTCGAACAGCGACCAGTTCTCGCCGCATCATGACAGTCAGTTTTTGGCTTTCTCTACTGAGGTGCTCGTTCGGAAGAACCGGGACACAATCGCAATAGTTCTCCCTTTACTACCCTAGCCGATATAGAGGAACGTAGGGTAGCAAGCACATGAGCCGGGCAACCCAACTATTGACCCAAGACAAGATTCGGAGCTGATGCATATAATGCTATAAGTTCGGGGTGCCGCACTGTCGAAAGTGTTTGGACTTTCTTGCCGTGTTATGGGGTACACTGAAGCCCCTGGCAAACTGAACGTACCAGAATGTACGGGTGCAATTTGTAGTAAATAAACAGTCAAGGAAAAAAAGAAATGTAGTAATAAGCTGACGTTGTACATTATTTTCCATTTTTATTTGAATGATACGTCAAGGCGTATGTATACAAGTAGTGCGATAAGCAAATAGGACTATTTGACATGCCCTAACCAAGAGTGAGCTGCGTGTGGGTATGTAAAACAGGTATAGCGATCGTTATCAGAGACCACCTGGGGATTCCCTTGTACGTCAAAGCTCCTTGCCTCCTTGATGTTTCCTTCCCGTGATGGGTCTGTAGGACCTTGAGAAGAGGTGTCTAGAGGGGGGGGGGGTGATTAGACACTAAGTGCCAAAGTTGTAGTTTTTAAGTTTCCTTAAGTTTAAGTGGAGTTTAGGCACAAGTTTAACATTCACAATACATATCAAGCAAGCATGCAAAGAGTATGTGAGCAGCGGAAAGTAAAGCATGCAACTTGCAAGAATGTAAAGGGAAGGGTTTTGGAGGATTCAAACGCAATTGGAGACACGGATGTTTTTGGCGTGGTTCCGATAGGTGGTGCTATCGTACATCCACGTTGATGGAGACTTCAACCCACGAAGGGTAACGGTTGCGCGAGTCCACGGAGGGCTCCACCCACGAAGGGTCCACGAAGAAGCAACCTTGTCTATCCCACCACGGTCGTCGCCACGAAGGACTTGCCTCACTAGCGGTGGATCTTCACGAAGTAGGCGATCTCCTTGCCCTTACAAACTCCTTGGTTCAACTCCACAATCTTGTCGGAGGCTCCCAAGTGACACCTAGCCAATCTAGGAGACACCACTCTCCAAGAAGTAACAAATGGTGCGTTGATGATGAACTCCTTGCTCTTGTGCTTCAAATGATAGTCTCCCCAACACTCAACTCTCTCTCATAGGATTTGGATCTGGTGGAAAGAAGATTTGAGTGGAAAGCAACTTGGGGAAGGCTAGAGATCAAGATTCATATGGTAGGAATGGAATATCTTGGCCTCAACACATGAGTAGGTAGTTCTCTCTCAGAAAATGTATACTGGAAGTGTAGGTTCAGTCTGATGGCTCTCTCCATGAATGAAGAGGAGGTGGAGGGGTATATATAGCCTCCACACAAAATCTAACCGTTACACACAATCTACCAAACTCGGTGGGACCGAATCAACAAACTCGGTCGGACCGATTTAGTAAACCTAGTAACCGTTAGGATTTTCGGTGGGACTGAAATGCAACTCGGTAAGACCAATTCGGTTAGGGTTAGGGCATAACGTAATCTCGGTAAGACCGATTACACAGACTCGGTGAGACCGATTTTGGTAATAAGCTTTCCAGAGAGTTGGTCAGGCATACTCGGTTTGACCGATTACACAAACTCGGTAGGACCGATTTTGGTAATGAGTTAACCAGGAAGTTTGCATTGTAATCTCGGTAGTGTCGATTGCTCAAACTCGGTGAGACCGATTTTGGCAATGGACATACACAGAGAGATTACAATCCCATCTCGGTGAGACTGAGATCCCTATCGGTGAGACCGATTTGCCTAGGGTTTGTGGCAGTGGCTATGACGTCCAAACTCAGTGGCGCCGGGTAGAAAGAATCGGTAGGGCCGAGTTAGACTTTTAGGTTAAGGACATATGTGTGGAAGTGGGAAAGTAGTTGAGGGTTTTGGAGCATATCACTAAGCACTATGGAGCAAGAAACTCATTAAGCAACACCTCATCCCTCCTTGATAGTATTGGCTTTTCCTATAGACTCAATGTGATCTTGGATCACTAAAATGTAAAGTGAAGAATCTTGAGCTTGAAGCTTGAGCCAATCCTTTGTCCTTAGCATCTTGAAGGAGTTCCCACATCCTTTAGTCCATGCCACTCCATTGTTGAACTTATCTGAAACATACTAGATAAAAGTGTTAGTCCAACAAGAGATATGTTGACATTAATTACCAAAACCACCTAGGGAGCACTTGTGCTTTCAATCTCCCCGTTTTTGGTAATTGATGACAACATACATCAAAGCTTTAGATATAGATATAGAGAATAGCAAGTAAAGCTTTGGAAAGACATGTAACAAGCATAGGCTCCCCCTATATGTATGCAATCATGTGAATATGGAATATAGAAGCATGTGAGAGCATAACCATGATAGAGTAGGCGATGTGTTACATGTATCTTGGCCATATGCATCAGAGCAAAGAATATTAAAGAAAATACCTTCATGCTCATGAGTCCTTCTTGCAAACAGTATGTACATCAGCAAGAATTCCTCATATACATGATTGTGATGCATATACTTACCTTGTAGTCTTGAGTTGGCTTAGGATGAACCTGCGTAAACAAGGTTAGATAACACAGATACATCTACTAGCCAGAGCAAACAGAAGAAACCACAAGAATACCAAGACTGGGATGACATGTAGAGAGTGAGTACTAAGTACTACATTGGATTAGACATGTCCCCAAAAGTAAAGATATGCAATGAACTTGAATGATTTCTTTCCCTTGAATGTCTTGCTCCCCCTGAATCTAGCATGGGATACTGGGAGAAGATAGGGAATAGAAAATCAGAGCTGAAAGATATAAATGAACAGGGCTAATGCAAGTTAATGTAAATAAGCACAAAAGATCATATGAACATGTCTCTCCCCTCAAGAAGACATGTGGCATCTCTCCTCTTGAACACCAAGCATCTGGGATCCTTGATAAATACTTTGCTACTTAAGTATTCTCTCCCCCTGGAGATCTCCCTCTCCCCCTGAGGATCTCTCTCTAAATGATAAGCTTTGATGTGATCTCTCTCTCCCCCTTTGACATCAATTTCTAAGAAGGGTTTTTCTAGAATCTGTCGATTTGGTTTGGTCCTTGAGTCACAGCACAAAGCAACAAAAAAATGTGATGCTTATAGAGGACAAGATTCATTGAGTGGAGCTGGATCAGAAGAAACACAGAATAAGTGGCAAACTGTTTTTCCTGTTGTGAAATCGGTGGCACCGAGTGGTATGCTTCGGTTGTACTGAAAGAATTCGGTTGGACCGAAGACAACCAATCGGTGAAACCGAGTTCATCGCAGAGAAAACACTTTTCACCTCAGCTCACTAGACTAGTAAGATCTCACAAAGATTTGGAAGGAATTTACTTAATGATATGCAATGAATTGGATGCAGAAAAATGCAGAGCAAACAGAAAGAAATCTAGATGAAGTTTTTTTTGAAAGGGGAAACAAATATGCATGAGACAAATGCAAAAAACACAGAAAAGAACACAAGAGAACTTCATCTAGAGATGGTCGGCGACAAAGTCACCTATGTTAGAGTATATTGACTTAGGAGTCAAGTGAGATCACTTGATCATAGGTCATACTCATCGTTTAAGCTCAAAATGGGGTTGCCATTTTTTGTTTAAGCATCTTGATGTATTCACATCTTGTCGAGTTGCTTTAGCTCATGACTTGGAGTAAAGCTTCTCTAAGATGGAATAACATACCTTGGTTGGTGGTGTTGTCCATGTAGTTGAACTTGTGTGGGTTGCTCAAGGTTGATGTAGCTCATCAAGTATTTGGAGCACCACTTGGAATTTGAGTCCATCTACCTACATGGGTTAGTTCTTGCAAGGAAGAGCACTTATGTATCCAAAAATGAAAATCATGAAGTTCAACATAGAATTTGTCAAAGGATATGTTTGAGTGGTTCCGTGCTTCCTTGTCTTCAACCACCATAGTGTAGAGACTTGGTGATGTAGAGATTGCTCAAGATATGAGTAGGTTACAACCTCATGGAATTTGATTTCACCAAGTACCTATGCGGGTTAGATAACATGCAAGTTACAAATATATCCAAGACACAAGATTTTCATCATAAGAGAGATATCAAGGATTAGTCATAAGCTTATGTCTTGCATGTATCCAATGGAGTTTCTACTCCAAGTTTGAAGCATCAATGATGTTCAATTCTCCTCTTATCCTGCAAAACACTTTCTCATCAAGAGGTTTAGTGAATATATCCGCTAATTGCTTTTCGGTGAGAACATGCTTAAGATCAATGTCACCCTTAGCAACATGATCTCGAATGAAATGATGACGAACTTCAATATGCTTAGTTCGAGAATGTTGTACGAGATTATGACCAATTTTGATAGCACTTTCATTGTCACAAAGCAATGGAACATGTCTCACATATATCCCATAATCTTTAAGAGTTTGGGTCATCCAAAGTAATTGAGCACAACATGAACCAGCGGCAATGTATTCCGCTTCGGCGGTGGATAAGGATACCGAGTTTTGTTTCTTGGAGGACCAAGACACAATAGATCTACCAAGAAATTGACAAGTACCCGAAGTGGACTTTCTATCAACCTTGTCTCCGGCATAGTCCGAGTCGGAATAGCCAACAAGATCGAAAGAGGCCCTCTTAGGATACCAAATGCCAAAATTTGGTGTATGGATTAAGTATCTCACTATCCTTTTCATGGCCTTAAGATGACATTCTTTAGGAGCAGCTTGATATCGTGCACGCATGCACACGCTTAGCATGATATCGGGACGTGAAGCACATAGATATAACAATGAACCAATCATAGAGCGATAAACCTTTTGATCAACCGGTTCACTATCTTTGGTCAAGTCAAGATGTCCACTAGTTGGCATGGGTGTAGACATACCTTTGCATTCTTTCATATTGAACTTCTTGAATAAGTCCTTGGTGTACTTCGTTTGAGAAACAAAGGTACCTTCCTTAGTTTGCTTGATTTCCAACCCAAGAAAGAATTTGAGTTCACTCATCATGGACATCTCAAACTTCTCCGACATTAGCTTCCCAAACTTTTCACTAAAATGAGGGTTAGTTGAACCAAATATAATATCGTCAACATAGATTTGGCACACAAATAGTTCTCCATTAAACCTTTTAGTAAAAAGAGTAGAATCAATTTTCCCAATTTCAAAGCCTTTTTCAATAAGGAACTTGGTCAAGCATTTATACCACGCTCTGGGAGCTTGTTTAAGACCATAAAGAGCTTTGTGAAGTTTGTAAACATGATTGGGTTTCTTAGGATTGACAAAACCGGGAGGTTGTTTAACATAAACTTCCTCCTCTATTTCACCATTTAGAAAAGCACTTTTAATGTCCATTTGGTACAAGGTGATATCATGATGATTAGCATAGGCAAGTAAGATGCGAATGGACTCAAGTCTAGCAATAGGAGCGTAAGTCTCACCATAGTCCATAACTTCAACTTGTGTGTAACCTTGGGCGACGAGACGTGCTTTGTTGCGAACTACTCGTCCATCTTCATCTTGCTTGTTGCGAAACACCCATTTGGTACCGATGATGTTGTGGTTGTTGTCGGGCTTCTCAACCAATGTCCAAACTTGGTTCCTCTCAAAATTGTGCAGCTCTTCATGCATAGCATTTATCCAATCCGGATCTTCCAATGCTTCTTCGACCTTCATAGGTTCAATGCTAGAGATGAAAGAATAGTTTTCACAAAAGTTAGCTAAACGAGTTTTAGAGCGAGTGATTCTCCCGGTTTGAATATCATTGTAGATTTGCTCGACGGGATGATCTTTAGCAATTCTTGCTCGAACTCGTGAAAGCTTTTGCTTGGTTCTTGGTTGATCTTCTTCTTCATCTTGTTCTTCTTCTTGGTTTTCTTCATTGTTGGCGTTGTCGTTCTCTTGTCGTGGTGGAGAAGGAGGTTGTTGACGTTCATCTTGATGCACTTCCTCGTTTTCTTCATCTTGGTGTGTCCCACTTGTGGATGCTTCCGTATCAACTCTTGGTTCACCTTGTCGTGAAGTAGAAGCTTCCACTTGGACGAACGAGGTACTCTCCTTCACCTCCGTTGGACGGACCTTGCCAATAGACAAGTCTTGGATTGCTTCCGAAGTATCTTTGTCTCCTACATCAATTGGCAATTGCTCTACTTGCGAGCCGTTAGATTCATCAAACTTCACATCTACTGTCTCTTCAACCTTTCGGGTGAAATTGTTGTAGACACGGTAAGTGTGAGAGTTTGAGCCATAACCTAGTAGGAAACCTTCATGAGACTTAGGAGCAAATTTAGAACGACGATGCTTATCAAGAATGTAGCACTTTGAGCCGAATACTCGAAAGTATCCAACTTGGGGTTTGTTACCGGTGAGGAGCTCGTATGCCGTCTTGCCGAGTAGCTTGTGAAGATACAAGCGATTTGTTGCATGACAAGCTGTCTCAACCGCTTGTGCCCAAAAGTGCTTCGGTGTCTTGTACTCATCAAGCATCGTTCTCGCCATTTCGATGAGCGTCCGGTTCTTCCTCTCAACAACTCCATTTTGTTGAGGTGTGTACGTAGCCGAGAACTCGTGTGAAATCCCTTCTTCGTCAAGAAAGGTGTCCACATTGTTGGAAATATGCCCTAGAGGCAATAATAAAAGCATTATTATTATATTTCCTTGTTCATGATAATTGTCTTTATTCATGCTATAATTGTGTTATCCGGAAATCGTAATACATGTGTGAATAATAGACACCAACATGTCCCTAGTAATCCTCTAGTTGACTAGCTCGTTGATCAACAGATAGTCATGGTTTCCTGACTATGGACATTGGATGTCATTGATAACGGGATCACATCATTAGGAGAATGATGTGATGGACAAGACCCAATCCTAAACATAGCATAAGATCGTATAGTTCATTTGCTAGAGTTTTCCAATGTCAAGTATCTTTTCCTTAGACCATGAGATCGTGTAACTCCCGGATACCGTAGGAGTGCTTTGGGTGTGCCAAACGTCACAACGTAACTGGGTGACTATAAAGGTATACTACGGGTATCTCCGAAAGTGTCTGTTGGGTTGACACAGATCAAGACTGGGATTTGTCACTCCGTATGACGGAGAGGTATCACTGGGCCCACTCGGTAATGCATCATCATAATGAGCTCAAAGTGACCAAGTGTCTGGTCACGGGATCATGCATTACGGTACGAGTAAAGTGACTTGCCGGTAACGAGATTGAACGAGGTATTGGGATACCGACGATCAGATCTTGGGCGAGTAACATACCAATTGACAAAGGGAATTGTATACGGGGTTGCTTGAATCCTCGACATCGTGGTTCATCCGATGAGATCATCGAGGAGCATGTGGGAACCAACATGGGTATCCAGATCCCGCTGTTGGTTATTGACCGGAGAGCGATCTCGGTCATGTCTACATGTCTCCCGAACCCGTAGGGTCTACACACTTAAGGTTCGGTGACGCTAGGGTTGTAGGGATATGTATATGCAGTAACCCGAATGTTGTTCGGAGTCCCGGATGAGATCCCGGACGTCACGAGGAGTTCCGGAATGGTCCGGAGGTAAAGAATTATATATAGGAAGTACTATTTCGGGCATCGGGACAAGTTTCGGGGTCACCGGTATTGTACCGGGACCACCGGAAGGGTCCCGGGGGTCCAACGGGTGGGGCCACCTGCCCCGGGGGGCCACATGGGCTGTACGGGGTGCGCCTTGGCCTATATGGGCCAAGGGCACCAGCCCCAAGAGGCCCATGCGCCTAGGGTTCAAGAAGGGAGGAGTCCCAAAGGGGGAAGGCACCTCCTAGGTGCCTTGGGGAGAAGGGATTCCTCCCCTTGGCCGCACCCCCCTAGGAGATTGGATATCCTAGGGCCGGCGCCCCCCCCTTGGCCCTCCTATATATAGTGGGGATATGGAGGACTTCTTTCCCCACGCCTTTGGTGCCTCCCTCTCCCTCTCCAACACCTCCTCCTCCTCCATAGTGCTTGGCGAAGCCCTGCCGGAGTACTGCAGCTCCATCACCACCACGCCGTCGTGCTGCTGCTGGAGCCATCTCCCTCAACCTCTCCTTCCCCCTTGCTGGATCAAGAAGGAGGAGACGTTACGCTGACCGTACGTGTGTTGAACGCGGAGGTGCCGTCCGTTCGGTGCTAGGATCTCCGGTGATTTGAATCACGTCGAGTACGACTCCCTCATCCCCGTTCTTTGAACGCTTCCGCTCGCGATCTACAAGGTACGTAGATGCATCTAATCACTCGTTGCTAGATGAACTCCTATATGGATCTTGGTGAAACCGTAGGAAAATTTTTGTTTTCTGCAACGTTCCCCAACAGTGGCATCATGAGCTAGGTCTATGCGTAGTTCTCTTGCACGAGTAGAACACAATTTGTTGTGGGCATTGATGTTGTCAACTTTCTTGCCGCTACTAGTCTTATTTTGCTTCAACGGTATTGTGGGATGAAGCGGCCCGGACCAACTTTACACGTACACTTACGTGAGACCGGTTCCACCAACTAACATGCACTAGTTGCATAAGGTGGCTGGCGGGTGTCTGTCTCTCCCACTTTAGTTGGAGCGGATTCGATGAAAAGGGTCCTTATGAAGGGTAAATAGAAGTTGACAAATCACGTTGTGGCTTTCACATAGGTAAGAAAACGTTCTTGCTAGAATCCTATTTCAGCCACGTAAAACTTGCAACAACAATTAGAGGACGTCTAACTTGTTTTTGCAGCAAGTGCTTTGTGATATGATATGGCCAAAAGTTGTGATGAATGATGAATGATATATATGTGATGTATGAGATGTTAATGCTATTGTAATAGGAATCACGACTTGCATGTCAATGAGTATGACAACCGGCAGGAGCCATAGGAGTTGTCTTTATTTTTTGTATGACCTGCGTGTCATTGAGAAATGCCATGTAAATTACTTAACTTTATTGCTAAACGCGTTAGCCATAATAGTAGAAGTAATAGTTGGCGAGCAACTTCATGGAGACACAATGATGGAGATCATGATGATGGAGATCATGGTGTCATGCCGGTGACAAGATGATCATGGAGCCCCAAGATGGAGATCAAAGGAGCTATGTGATATTGGCCATATCATGTCACTATTATTACTTGATTGCATGTGATGTTTATCATATTTATGCATCTTGTTTACTTAGAACGACGGTAGTAAATAAGATGATCCCTCATAATAATTTCAAGAAAGTGTTTCCCCTAACTGTGCACCGTTGCGATAGTTCGTTGTTTCAAAGCACCACGTGATGATCGGGTGTTAGATTCTAACGTTCATATACAACGGGTGAAAGCCAAATTTACACATGCAAACACTTAGGTTGACTTGACGAGCCTAGCATGTACAGACATGGCCTCGGAACACAGAAGACCGAAAGGTCGAGCATGAGTCGTATAGAAGATACGATCAACATGAAGATGTTCACCGATGTTGACTAGTCCGTCTCACGTGATGGTCGGACACGGCCTAGTTAACTCGGATCATGTTATACTTAGATTATAGGAGGGATGTTTATCTAAGTGGGAGTTCATTGAATAATTTGATTAGATGAACTTAATTATCATGAACTTAGTCTAAAATCTTTACAATATGTCTTGTAGATCAAATGGCCAACGTAGTCCTCAACTTCAACGCGTTCCTAGAGAAAACCAAGCTGAAAGACGATGACAGCAACTACACGGACTGGGTCCGGAACCTGAGAATTATCCTCATAGCTGCCAAGAAAGATTATGTCCTACAAGCACCGCTAGGTGACGCACCTATTCTCCCTGCAGAACAAGACGTTATGAACGCTTGGCAGGCACGTACCGATGACTACTCCCTCGTTCAGTGCGGCATGCTTTACAGCTTAGAGCCGGGGCTCCAGAAGCGTATTGAGAGACACAGAGCATATTGTTGAGGAACGTAGTAATTTCAAAAAAATTCCTACGCACACGCAAGATCATGGTGATGCATAGCAACGAGAGGGGAGAGTATGATCTACGTACCCTTGTAGATCAACAACAGAAGCATTGACACAACGTAGAGGAAGTAGTCGTACGTCTTCTCGATCCGACCGATCCAAGCACCGTTACTCCGGCACCTCCGAGTTCTTAGCACACGTACAGCTCGATGACAATCCCCGGGCTCCGATCCAGCAAAGCTTCGAGGAGGAGTTCCGTCAGCACGACGGCGTGGTGACGATCTTGATGTTCTACCGTCGCAGGGCTTCGCCTAAGCACCGCTATGATATGACCGAGGTGGAATATGGTGGAGGGGGGCACCGCACACGGCTAAGGAACGATCACGAGGATCAACTTGTGTGTCTTTGGGGTGCCCCTGCCCCCGTATATAAAGGAGTGGAGGAGGGGAGGGCCGGCCCTCTCTATGGCGCGCCCTAGGGGAGTCCTACTCCCACCGGGAGTAGGATTCCCCCTTTCCTAGTCCAACTAGGAGTCCTTCCATGTATTAGGAGTAGGAGTCAAGGCAAGGGAAAAGAGGAGAGAAGGAAGGAGGGGGCGCAGCCCTTCCCCCTAGTCCAATTCGGACTAGGCCTTGGGGGGCGCCCAACCTCTCCTATCTCTTTCCCCTAAAGCTCAATAAGGCCCATATACTCCCCGGCGAATTCCCGTAACTCTCCGGTACTTCGAAAAATACTCGGATCACTCGGAACCTTTCCGATGTCCGAATATAGTCGTCCAATATATCGATTTTTACGTCTCGACCATTTCGAGACTCCTCGTCATGTCCCCGATCTCATCTGGGACTCCGAACTCCTTCGGTACATCAAAACTCATAAACTCATAATATAACTGTCATCGAAACCTTAAGCGTGCGGACCCTATGGTTCGAGAACAATGTAGACATGACCGAGACACGTCTCCGGTCAATAACCAATAGCGGGACCTGGATGCCCATATTGGCTCCTACATATTCTACGAAGATCTTTATCGGTTAGACCGCATAACAACATACGTTGTTCCCTTTGTCATCGGTATGTTACTTGCCCGAGATTCGATCGTCGGTATCCAATACCTAGTTCAATCTCGTTACCGGCAAGTCTCTTTACTCGTTCCGTAATACATCATCTCGCAACTAACTCATTAGTTGCAATGCTTGCAAGGCTTATGTGATGTGCATTACCGAGAGGGCCCAGAGATACCTCTCCGACAATCGGAGTGACAAATCCTAATCTCGAAATACGCCAACCCAACATCTACCTTTGGAGACACCTGTAGAGCTCCTTTATAATCACCCATTTACGTTGTGACGTTTGGTAGCACACAAAGTGTTCCTCCGGCAAACGGGAGTTGCATAATCTCATAGTCATAGGAACATGTATAAGTCATGAAGAAAGCAATAGCAACATACTAAACGATCGGGGTGCTAAGCTAATGGAATGGGTCATGTCAATCAGATCATTCATCTAATGATGTGATCCCGTTAATCAAATAACAACTCTTTGTCCATGGTTAGGAAACATAACCATCTTTGATTAACGAGCTAGTCAAGTAGAGGCATACTAGTGACACTCTGTTTGTCTATGTATTCACACATGTATTATGTTTCCGGTTAATACAATTTTAGCATGAATAATAAACATTTATCATGAAATAAGGAAATAAATAATAACTTTATTATTGCCTATAGGGCATATTTCCTTCATCAAATACCCATGAGCTACTACGAGTACTGGTAAGGAACACATCAATTACATGTATATCACATATACCTTTTGTTTTGCCGGCCTTCTTGTCCGCTAAGTATTTGGGGCAGTTCCGCTTCCAGTGACCACTTCCCTTGCAATAAAAGCACTCAGTCTCGGGCTTGGGTCCATTCTTTGGCTTCTTCCCGGCAGCTTGCTTGTCGGGCGCGGCAACTCCCTTGCCGTCCTTCTTGAAGTTCTTTTCACCCTTGCCCTTCTTGAACTTAGTGGTTTTATTCACCATCAACACTTGATGTTCCTTCTTGACTTCTACCTCTGCTGATTTCAGCATTGAAAGTAACTCAGGAATGGTCTTTTCCATCCCCTGCATATTGAAGTTCATCACAAAGCTCTTGTAGCTTGGTGGAAGCGACTAGAGGATTCTGTCAATGACCGCATCATCCGGGAGATTAACTCCCAGCTGAGTCAAGCGGCTATGTAACCCAGACATAGTGAGTATGTGCTCACTGACAGAACTATTTTCCTCCATCTTACAGCTGAAGAATTTGTCGGAGACTTCATATCTCTCGACCCGGGCATGAGCTTGAAAAACCATTTTCAGCTCTTCGAACATCTCATATGCTCCATGTCTCTCAAAACGCTTTTGGAGCCTCGGCTCTAAGCTGTAAAGCATGCCGCACTGAACGAGGGAGTAGTCATCAGCACGTGTCTGCCAAGCGTTCATAACGTCTTGGTTCTGTGGGACGGGTGCGTCACCTAGCGGTGCTTGTAGGACATATTCTTTCTTGGCAGCTATGAGGATGATCCTCAGGTTCCGGACCCAGTCCGTATAGTTGCTGCCATCGTCTTTCAGCTTGGTTTTCTCTAGGAACGCGTTGAAGTTGAGGACTATGTTGGCCATTTGATCTACAAGACATATTGTAAATACTTTAGACTAAGTTCATGATAATAAAGTTCATCTAATCAAATTCTTCAATGAACTCCCACTTAGATAGACATCCCTCCAGTCATCTAAGTATAACATGATCCGAGTTAACTAGGCCGTGTCCGATCATCACGTGAGACGGACTAGTCAACATCGGTGAACATCTTCATGTTGATCGTATCTTCTATACGACTCATGCTCGACCTTTCGGTCTTCTGTGTTCCGAGGCCATGTCTGTACATGCTAGGCTCGTCAAGTCAACCTAAGTGTTTGCATGTGTAAATCTGTCTTACACCCGTTGTATATGAACGTTTGAATCTAACACCCGATCATCACGTGGTGCTTCGAAACAACGAACTGTCGCAACGGTGCACAGTTAGGGGAAACACTTTCTTGAAATTATTATGAGGGATCATCTTATTTACTACCGTCGTTCTAAGTAAACAAGATGCAAAACATGATAAACATCACATGCAATCAAATAATAATAGTGACATGATATGGCCAATATCACATAGCTCCTTTGATCTCCATCTTGGGGCTCCATGATCATCTTGTCACCGGCTTGACACCATGATCTCCATCATCATGATCTCCATCATCGTGTCTCCATGAAGTTGCTCGCCAACTATTACTTCTACTACTATGGCTAACGCGTTTAGCAATAAAGTAAAGTAATTTACATGGCGTTTCTCAATGACATGCAGGTCATACAAAAAATAAAGACAACTCCTATGGCTCCTGCCGGTTGTCATACTCATCGACATGCAAGTCGTGATTCCTATTACAATATCATGAACATCTCATACATCACATATATATCATTCATCATTCATCACAACTTTGGCCATATCATATCACAAAGCACTTGCTGCAAAAACAAGTTAGACGTCCTCTAATTGTTGTTGCAAGTTTTACGTGGCTGAAATAGGGTTCTAGCAAGAACGTTTTCTTACCTACGTGAAAGCCACAATGTGATTTGTCAACTTCTATTTACCCTTCATAAGGACCCTTTTCATCGAATCCGCTCCAACTAAAGTGGGAGAGACAGACACCCGCCAGCCACCTTATGCAACTAGTGCATGTCAGTCGGTGGAACCGGTCTCACGTAAGCATACGTGTAAGGTTGGTCCGGGCCGCTTCATCCCACAATACCGTTGAAGAAAGATAAGACTAGTAGCGGCAAGAAAGTTGACAACATCTACGCCCACAACAAATTGTGTTCTACTCGCGCAAGAAGAACTACGCATAGACCTAGCTCATGATGCCACTGTTGGGGAACGTTGCAGAAAACAAAAATTTTCCTACGGTTTCACCAAGATCCATCTATGAGTTCATCTAGCAACGAGTGATTGGATTGCATCTACATACCTTTGTAGATCATGCGCGGAAGCGTTCAAAGAATGGGGATGAGGAAGTCGTACACGACGTGATCCAAATCACCGGAGATCCTAGCGCCGAACGGACGGCACCTCCGCGTTCAACACACGTACGGTCAGCGTAACGTCTCCTTCTTCTTGATCCAGCAAGGGGGAAGGAGAGGTTGAGGAAGATGGCTCCAGCAGCAGCACGACGGCGTGGTGGTGATGGAGCTGCAGTACTCCGGCAGGGCTTCGCCAAGCTCTATGGAGGAGGAGGAGGTGTTGGAGAGGGAGAGGGAGGCACCAAAGGCAAAGGTGAGAAGTCCTCCATCCCCTCCACTATATATAGGGGGGCCTAGGGGGGCGCCGGCCCTAGGAGATGCAATCTCCTAGGGGGGGCGGCGGCCAAGGGGTGGGGGGCTTGCCCCCCAAGCAAGGGGGCGCCCTCTTTAGGGTTTCCCCCAACCCTAGGCGCATGGGCCCTAGGGGGAAGTGGCGCCCAGCCCACTTTGGGCTGGATCCCTTCCCACTTCAGCCCATGGGGCCCTCCAGGATAGGTGGCCCCACCCGGTGGACCCCCGGGACCCTTCCGGTGGTCCCGGTACAATACCGGTGACCCCGAAACTTGTCCCGATGACCGAAATAGCACTTCATATATATAATTCTTTACCTCCGGACCATTCCGAAACTCCTCGTGACGTCCGGGATCTCATCCGGGACTCCGAACAACATTCGGGTTACTGCATATACATATCCCTACAACCCTAGCGTCACCGAACCTTAAGTGTGTAGACCCTACGGGTTCGGGAGACACGTAGACATGACCGAGACGGTTCTCCGGCCAATAACCAACAGCGGGATCTGGATACCCATGTTGGCTCCCACATGCTCCACGATGATCTCATCGGATGAACCACAATGTCGAGGATTCAAGCAACCCCGTATTCAATTCCCTTTGCCAGTCGGTATGTTACTTGCCCGAGATTCGATCGTCAGTATCCCAATACCTCGTTCAATCTCATTACCGGCAAGTCACTTTACTCGTACCGTAATGCATGATCCCGTGACCAGACACTTGGTCACTTTGAGCTCATAATGATGATGCATTACCGAGTGGGCCCAGTGATACCTCTCCGTCATACGGAGTGACAAATCCCAGTCTTGATCCGAGTCAACCCAACAGACACTTTCGGAGATACCCGTAGTCTACCTTTATAGTCACCCAGTTACGTTGTGACGTTTGGTATACCAAAGCACTCTTACGGTATCCGGGAGTTACACAATCTCATGGTCTAAGGAAAAGATACTTGACATTGGAAAAACTCTAGCAAACGAACTATACGATCTTGTGCTATGTTTAGGATTGGGTCTTGTCCATCACATCATTCTCCTAATGATGTGATCTCGTTATCAATGACATCCAATGTCCATAGTCAGGAAACCATGACTATCTGTTGATCAACGAGCTAGTCAACTAGAGGCTTACTAGGGACATGTTGGTGTCTATTATTCACACATGTATTACGATTTCCGGATAACACAATTATAGCATGAATAAAGACAATTATCATGAACAAGGAAATATAATAATAATGCTTTTATTATTGCCTCTAGGGCATATTTCCAACAAGTTCAATCTCGTTACCGGCAAGTCTCTTTACTCGTTCCGTAATACAAGATCTCGTGACTAACTCATTAGGCACATGCTTGCAAGCTCTTTACGATGTTGTATTATCGAGAGGGCCCAAAGATATCTCTTCGTCACACAAAGTGACAAATCCCACTCTCGATACGTGTCAACCCAACAAACACCTTCGGTGATACCTGTATAGCACCTTTATGATCATCCGGTTACGAAGTGACGTTTGGATACACACTAAGTATTCCTTTGGTGTCAGGGAGTTGCACGATCTCATGGTCTTAGGAATAGATACTTGACATGAAGAAAGCTATAACAATAAACTGATACAATCAACTGCTAAGCTTACGGTTGGGTCTTGTCCATCACACCATTCTCCTAATGATGTGATCCCGTTATCAAATGACAACTCATGTCTATGGCTAGGAAACCTTAACCATCTTTGATTAACGAGCTAGTCTAGTAGAGGCTCACTAGAGACATAATATTTGTTTATGTATCCACACATGTATTTAAGTTTCCGGCCAATACAATTCTAGCATGAATAATAAATCTTTACCATGAATAAGGAAATCGATAATAATCAATTTATTATTGCCTCTAGGGCATATTTCCAATAGTCTCTCACTTGCACTAGAGTCAATGATCTAATTTACATAGTTATGAATCTAACACCCATGGAGTCTTGGTGCTGATCATGTTTTGCTCGTGGTAGAGGTTTAGTTAACGGGTTTGCCACATTTAGATCCATATGTACTTTGTAAAGTTCTATGTCTCCATCCTTAACATAATTACGAATGGAGTTGAAACGGCGCTTGATGTGCTTGGTACTCTTGTGAAACCTGGACTCCTTGGCAATGGCAATAGCTCCAGTGTTGTCACAAAAAATAATCATTGGATAGCTTACTAAATATGCATAGCTAACTAACACTTGTAGTGTATATACTAAGACCTCCCATAGCATTATACTCGCTCCGTCCCAAAATAAGTGTCTCAACTTTAGACACTTATTTTGGGATGAAGGGAGTACTTAGTATTATCATAGAATTTATAGAATCACAATATGAAGTCGTGTACATGATTTGTTTGGCAGTATATTTTATGGTTTTTGCACTGTGATATTGTAGCATAGCATGATACTGCTAGTGCCACCCATCACATCATTAATTATAGTGGCACATAATTTTTTCCTTAAGTGGCACTGCATGATATAATTGCACTGTGAGCTTTCTTGCTACTAGTCAACTATCAGCTGGCTATAGTACATTGCGATAAACAAGGAATAATTGATGCAAGCATGCATGGCATTGGTTTTGGAGTTGTCGTGCACGGATTCGGACGGATTAGGGCAATTAGTGATTTGTATATAAACTAGTACGTACGTAGTATGCTTCTAGTATTTGAGTAGGTAGGCTAGGCAGCAGAGGCCCCTAAAAATTTGCATGAAGTAGCCAAATTAAAATGGCCGCGGAATCAATCAAGTGGCTGGCTAGGTAGCAGGTGTGATGCAGATGCACGGCATAAGACATTGTTTGCTTTCTTCACCAACCAATTAACCAATCAATCAATCAATCTTGAACCGCCGGATTAGAATTAGATGCCATCCAATCAAATTCATGTAATCAATTAGGAGAAGAGAAGAGAAGAGGAGGCACTAACACAAGGCAGGCAACACTGCCCTCTCAATAGTTTGTACAGTTGTAGTATCTTGTTTAATTAGGATGTAACACTGTTCTCTCAATGGTTTGTAGTACAATTGTGGTATCTTGTTTAATTAAGATAGAATCTCATCTTCTTGTAACCTATGCTAGCAAGCAAAAGTTAGCAAATAAAAATAAAAATAGCAAATGGACTCACTAGCCCAGGTCCCTAGCCAGAATTAATTAAGCAAACAATTAGTCACAAATAGAGGCACCGACGGAGCCAGCCAGCCAGCCAGACATCAATTAGCAAGTGACAGCAAATAGTAACAGACGCTCAAAAAGAGGTGGGGCCCAGCCCCATAGACGTGTGCACGCGCACGCACACACAAGAAAGAAGAAGAAGAAGAAGAAGAAGAAGATAAATATGGCAACCACCGCCTTACCCTCCATGATTTGATTTGATTTGACATGATGATCCTCTTCATCATCATCACTTGACCAATCAAGCTAACAAGAATTAATTAGGCTCCCAACTTGGCATCATAATTGGTAGAGTATCTACTAGTACCTGGTTACTGCAGATGATATACCAGCAGTCAAGGTTGAGGCTTCACATGGGGTTGGTGTCAGAGAAGTGGCTCATTGTTTAACTTAATTAATTGGCCTTCCTAAATGAAATAAATCAGAAATTGAGATGAGGGTGTCATGATCCCTTGCAGTGGCAACCATAGATCCATCTGACTGTTCCATCAGCCTGCAAAGAATATAGTCCAGCATCTACCACCACCTATCTACAGTAGCTGTCAATCAAGACCAAACCACTCAACCAAACTAAAGCCAGCAAGCAAAGCAAAGGAAGCTTCTTAATCTTAATCACACCAACTTAATCAGCTAACCAGCCGGAAATTACCAACATAACCTCCACCCCCCCGGTAATCTGGTATACTAGTACTAGTATATGCCACGCCACATACTCCTCATACTCCTCATTTATTATTTTGTCTGCCTCGCCTCTCTGACTGAGGTGGTAATTTGTTTGTTGTTTTGCTGAGATGCGCTCATTGGTTCCCAGGCTGTCTCTCTCTTAGAGTAGAGTATTGGAATCCAATGCCATCTTAGGTTGTTGGCTAAATAAATGATATTTTTTATCTCACAATAATAGAGTGAAGCAGTACCTTCAACTCCTAATAAAACCACCGAAAAATCACAACTGGATTTGTTTCCTCCCTCTGGCTGCCTGGGTCTGGATGGAGCTCTTGGTTGTGTTCACTCTCAACTGCTACTGTACAGCTTAGCATCCAGGCCAGTTGTGACATGAGAAGGACTGCACATCCTCCATTTCTTTCTCTAAATATAAATAAAAAGCAGAGCAGAGCAGCCTCATTTCCTCTCTCTATCTCTCTCACTGAGCAGCAGCACAGTGCTCCCTTCTGCGCTCTCTTCCCCCATTTTATTTATTTATTTATTTATTTATTTTACCATATTTATCCTACCCTACCTCTCTATCTATCCCTTCTTCTTCTTCCTCTGAATTCTTGCATTTGCTCCTGCTCCTCCCCCATCCCATCCACGGAGGTTGCCACTTTTTCTTGGCCGTTTTTCTCTTCTTCTACACCTTTGGCTGCTGCCGCAAGATCTGAACTGAAGCCCACCGACGGCGACGGCGACGGCGACGGCGACGGCGATGAGGCCGGAGACGCGGCTGGACTCGGCGGCGTTCCAGCTCACCCCAACCCGCACAAGGTAATCTCCAACACTCAAACTCGCCCCCAATATACGGATCTGCGCCGCCACCAAAGCTCTGCTCTTTCCGCCACACCCAACTGCCGTTATACTTGTACTACTAGATCCAATCCAAGAGATACTAGATACTAACATTCATACTTACTTATCGCTGGATTTGTGCTCCACTTACTGCTATGTCGCATTGCAATCTGCAACCCCTTTTGTGTGTTTTGAGTGTTTGTTTGTTCCTCTGTCGGCGGCAGCAGCAGCAACAAGAAACAATTTTTATGTTTCTCCCCTTATTTTATTTTATTTTATTCTATTCTATTGCAGGTGTGATTTGATTGTGATAGCGAATGGGAGGAAGGAGAAGATTGCCTCCGGCCTGCTGAATCCCTTCGTCGCCCACCTCAAGGCCGCCCAGGAGCAGATTGCCAAGGGAGGCTACACCATCCTGCTAGAGCCGGATCCGGGGGCCGACGCGCCATGGTTCACCAGGGGCACCCTCGAGAGGTTCGTCGTCTATCTGTCGCCTGTCGGTTGGTCGTGTTTCTCACTTTGTCTGCCGGTTGCTGACGGCGATGGCGGTGTTAGTGCCTCATTTTGTGTGGTTGCTTCTTTCTTGTTGGCATTAGGTTCGTCCGCTTTGTCAGCACGCCGGAGGTCCTGGAGCGGGTGACCACGATAGAGTCCGAGATACTGCAGCTCGAGGACGCCATCGCCGTCCAGAGCAATGAAAATATTGGACTCAAATCTGTAAGTACCGAGTGGTAATCTGTAATGTACTTGACACTGATGGCAGAGTGATGACTTGTTTGTATGCCTTTGTTAGGGAGAAGGCCATAATGGGAAACTCGTGGACTCGTCCATGGAAGGTACAGGAGATACTACTACCAGTTTCATTTCTCAACATTTAGTTGCGCAGTCACAGTATCCACGAAGAAATCTTCGGCAATGCTTATCCGTAACTGAAATAAAAATCCTCTGCTGTGCGTTGCTTTGAGTTTGGACCACAGAAACTTTTTGTATGGCGACCGCACCGCTGTTTTAGAATCTATCTATCAGTTATAGAATTTGGTGCGGTGTACCATCCATCAGTCACAGCTGTTGAGTTAGCTAGCCAGTTAGGTGCATGATGGTGGACGCCTCAAAAGTATTATTAGGGTGGCTGTACTTGTACAGGGGAAATGACAATTAGGGTGTCATGTTTGATTGACGACCTATCTTTTATTTGTGTTTATACATTGTCTTCTGTTTCACCTAACTTATATTGGAAGCTGATTATTCTGTAAGATGGATCTAACCATCATTAAGTGCGCACGTTTTCAGGACAATTTACAACCACATAAAATGATTCTGTGGGAATTATATATGTTTTCTCATGATAGATTGATCTGAACTGGGACATGATTTTGCATCCCTTTTTCCGTTGGTAAATTTACCTGACATGTCCCTTCACAGGTGGCAAGACAGGTTACAATACTGATGGTGATAAGGCACTTGTTCTGTACAAGGTAAGGTTGTACGGATAAATTAGAACTGCATTTTTTTATGTAATAAATGTGTCATGGTAAAAGGGTATCATAAGTAACTCTGATGTTCTTGTATCAATGGCAGCATGACGCACATCCAGCATCCCCACTGCAGAACGACGACGGAGTGCATGAGGAGCATTCAAAGTATTTATATGCATAAGCCCCCTTATCTCCATGATGTTTTCCTTGAAGACGTTTCATCTCACATTTCTGTATTGTTTATATGAAAAATCTGCACTGTCATAATTCTTTTTTTCGTGGAGTAACATATGCTTTTATCTAATGAACGATTGCTCACGCTCATTCTATTCTAAAATTCAGCTCTTTGTTTACTTTATCTCCACTTTTTAGGATGATGTATTATTTTTTTGGAATTTCTTTTTTGGAAGAAGTATTTATCTGCATGTTGGTAAGGTGTTAATGGAAATATATATTTTTACAATGTTTTGCAGAGTTCAGCTTCTCAGAGTGCTGGAGACTCGCAAGACTGTCTTGCGTAAAGAGCAGGCTATGGCCTTTGCACGTGCTGTGGCTGCTGGGTTTGATATAGACAACCTGATATATTTGATCTCGTTCGCAGAGCGTTTTGGTGCTTCACGCTTGATGTAAGTACGACCTTGTTATGGACAAAGTAGTATCATGCTTGATGTATCAGATCTTTCCTCTGGATATGGTTTATATTCCTCTAGATGATGTGAACCTGAGGCTGCTGACTAATTTGCGCTGACTCCATATGAGAACTGCATAATTTATTGCATTCCATTCTGATGCTAATTATACAGTCATGTCGAATGTTATTGCAATGCACAAGTAGCTTAAGCAATTTCTGTGAGTGCATTAGTATCAAATCTGTTGCGCTAACTACGTTCATTGGTTTGCTATCAATTAATAGGAAGGCATGCACACAGTTCATTGATTTGTGGAGGCAAAAGCATGAAACTGGACAGTGGATTGACGTTGAACCTGAGACAATGTCTGCACGCTCTGAATTTCCCCCCTTCAATGCTTCTGGGATTATGTTTATGGGAGATAAGGAAACAATGTCTGTCTCTAATGGAGATACAAATGGCGAAGATGCTGCTAAAGCTGGTATGTTGGTGCCATGGCTTAACTTACTACTTTCCAAATGCTCACTTTGTTCAGTATTTATCTTTGTAGTTGATAAGTGGATTTTATTATCTTCAGGATTGTTCACTTTATTTCTTCCATACCGCCACATTTTATTTTAAGTTTTTGTTATCTAAAAATTGTGATCCAAATTATTCCTAATATACAACCGCCTTCTGTTTATTTTTACATGGCAAATTTTCTTCCAATTTGAAATGGCCCCTTTGCCTGGTAATTGTGCAGCCATATTGAATTTGTACCGTTTCTTTTGTCAATCTGCATGCACAATTGATTCATGTTTCACCTTTTCTTTTTTACCGTGAGAGGGAACTTGGATCTGAGGAATCGTTTTTCTGTTGCTTGACAGATCACAGGGCACCTCATCACCCCCATGAGTACCATCATGGTCCATATCAATCAGGATATCCACCATGGGCAATGCATCCTCCTTACCCCATGCAAGGCATGCCACCATACTACCCTGGGGCGAACCCATATTACCCTCCTCCCTACCCCCCAACGGATGATCCCAGGTACAACCGTTCAGAAAGGAGACCATCAAGGAGGCACTCAGCAGATAGCAAGGACTTCGACAACTCCGATGATGAAAGTGATGACCAAAGCGGTTCAGAGAGGGAGAGTTCTCATGGCCGCAAGTCGAGTAAAAAGGGCAATCGCTCGGGCAAGAAGAAATCTAATGTAATTGTCATACGCAATGTAAATGTAACATCAAGGAAGAAGCATGGGTCATCAGAGAGCGAGTCAGGCTCAGGCTCTGATGTGGCATCAGAAGATAGTGACGATTCACACAGAAAATCCAGCAAGAGGAATCATAAGCGCTCGAGTTCGAAGAAAAAAGGGGGCAAGAAAACCATTGAGTCTGAAGACGAGTACACCAAGGATGGAATGTCTAATGGGCAGCAAGATGGAGATCAAGGAAACTGGAATGCGTTCCAGAACTTCTTGCTGAGAGATGAAGAGAAGACAAGAGATAATAATGACGCGGATATGTTCGCCAGTGAAAGAGAGCCACCACCACCACCTAGGAGGAGAGAGACCACAAGAGATATGGATGATCCTATTCTTTTATCCGAGCGAGGTTCTGCTGATGTCGATGAGCGAAATGGAATACCTTTCAACACAGCCAATGGGAGAATTAGGGCCAGGCAGATGATGTCTGGTGATGAACTCATGATGTCTGGGGAAGGTCGGAGCTTTGTGGATGGTGACATGAAGGAGATAGAAGCCGGAGGTGGGGGATACAGAAGAGGGGCAAATGATGACTTCATGGTTTATGGACATGACAACTCAATGGACAGGGGGAGCTCCTTGGACCCCCTTGCCGAGGGGCATTACAAGAGACCCACTCTGGAGGAAAAGAAGAATGTGCACGCTGTGGATGAGTCCTTCATGATACCTGTTAGCTCCAACTCGCCGGATAATAATCTTGGAGCTGACGGCCGTACTGCCGTTGACATAGATGCTGAGCTTGGCACAAGTGTTCAGAAAACATCGGATGCCAAGGCTGGAGGTGAACTTTTCTATGAGCCAGATGAATTGATGCCAGAGCGTGGAGTCGAAGATGTTTCATTTGGATATGATCCATCAATGGACTATGATAGCCACATGCAGATTCATCCTGACGTCGGCGTTGAAGATGCAAATGCAGAGGATTTATCAGCTTGCGTCGAGGATGAAGGAAAGATGCCAGCAAAAGACAAGAAGCTTAGAGGTTCACAGGAGGGTTTGGATAAAAGAAGGAAGGATGCCTCAGCAAGGAGACTGTCAGCGCCCAAAGGCCCACTAACTGATGCGCAGAAACGTGCACAAAACCTACGCGCGTATAAAGCGGGCCTACAAAAGGAAAAGAAGGAGCTGGTAACTTTCCATTTTACCCATTGAATGTTTTATACCTCACGAGACTTAATTTACTCATCTTTTAATATCCTCCTTTGGAGCTCGTCACTTATGCCCCCCTCCCCC
>NC_053025.1:619562861-619584425 GCF_003073215.2 Triticum urartu
AAAAAGAGAGGAGATCAACAATGTGAGTGTCATGTAGTCGACGTTCACATAACACCACTAGAGGAGAGACAACATACATCTCATCAAAATATCGAACGAATACTAAATTCACATGACTACTAATAGCAAGATTTCTCTCATGTCCTCAGGAACAAACGTAACTACTCACAAAGCATAAACATGTTCATAATCAGAGGGGTATTAATATGCATATAGGATCTGAACATATGATCTTCCACCAATTAAACCAACTAGCATCAACTACAAGGAGTAACTAACACTACTAGCAACCTACTAGCACCAATCCTGGACTTGGAGACAAGAATTGGATACAAGAGATGAACTAGGGTTTTGAGAGGAGATGGTGTTGATTAAGATGTTGATGGAGATTTCCCTCTCCCGATGAGAGGAGCGTTGGTAATGACGATGGCGATGATTTCCCTCTCCCGGAGGGAAGTTTCCCCGGCAGAACAGCTCTGCTGAAGCCCTAGATTGGTTCCGCCAAGGTTCTGCCTCGTGGCGGCGGAGTTTCGTCCGAGAAGATGGATTATTATTTTTTCCCATCGAAAGACTTCATATAGCAGAAGATGGCCACCGAAGGGCCACCAGGGGGCCCATGAGGTAGGGGGTGCGCCCAGGGGGGTAGGGCACGCCCCCACCCTCGTGGGCAGGGTGAGCCCCCCCCTAGTGAATCTCTTCCGCTGAGTATTTTTTATATATTCTGAAAACGTCTTCTGTGAAGTTTCAGGACTTTTGGAGCTGTGCAGAATAGGTCTCTAATATTTGCTCCTTTTCCAGCCCAGAATCCCAGCTGCCGGCATTCTCCCTCTTAATGTAAACCTTGTAAAATAAGAGAGAATAGGCATAAGTATTGTGACATAATGTGTAATAACAGCCCATAATGCAATAAATATCGATACAAAAACATGATGCAAAATGGACGTATCAACTCCCCCAAGCTTAGACCTGCTTGTCCTCAAGCGAAAGCCGAAATCAAAAAATATGTCCACATGTTTAGAGATAGAGGTGTCGATAAAAATAAAATACGGACATGAGGGCATCATGATCATTCTTAGAACAACAACTTATATAATTATTTTCATATAATCTCTTATGCTAGAGTAATAATTCAATCAAAATTTCAAGTATGAATCGTAAACTTCATTGAAAACTAACAAACTATAATCTCAGTCATTGGAGCAATTGCAATTTATCATAACATAGGAAAGAGTCAATGTATAAGAGCTTTTCAGCAAGCCCACATACTCAACTATCATATAATCTTTCACAATTGCTGACACTCACGCAATACTTATGGGTATGGAGTTTTAATCGGACACAGAGAAAGATAGGGGCTTATAGTTTTGCCTCCCAACGTTTTACCTCAAGGGTAAAGTCAACAATAATAGTTCATGAAAACTCACATCCAATTAGCCATATATACCAGGATCTTTCCAACATACCGTGCTTGCCAAAGGATAAAATGTAAAAAGGAAGGGTGAAGATCACCATGACTCTTATGCAAGGTAGGAGATAAAAGTAAAAGATAGGCCCTTCGCAGAGGGAAGCAGAGGTTGTCATGCGCTTTTATGGTTGGATGCACAAAATCTTAATGCGAAAGAACGTCACTTTATATTGCCACTTGTGATATGGACCTTTATTATGCAGTCTGTCGCTTTTATTTCTTCCATATTACACGATCGTATAAAGCTTATTTTCTCCCACACTAATAAGTCATACATATTTAGAGAGAAATTCTTATTGCTTGCACCGATGACAACTTACTTGGAGGATCTTACTCAATCCATAGGTAGGTATGGTGGACTCTTATGGCAAAACTGGTTTAAGGGTATTTGGAAGCACAAGTAGTATTTCTACTTGGTGCAATGAATTTGGCTAGCATGAGGGGGAAAGGCAAGCTCAACATGTTGGAGGATCCAGGACAATATAATTTATCTCAGATGTAAGAAAACATAACCCATTACGTTGTCTTCCTTGTCCAACGTCAACTCTTTAGCATGTCATATTTTAATGAGTGCTCACAATCATAAAAGATGTCCAAGATAGTATATTTATATGTGAAGACCTATCTTTCTTTATTACTTCCTACTAATTGCAACGATGACCAAAACTATGTTTGTCAACCCTCAACAACTTTTATTCATCATACTTTTTCTATGTGAGCTCATTACTCTCCATAAGATTCACATGATCTCTTTGTTTCGTTTTTTTCTTTCTCTTTTCTTTTATTCACTTAGGATCATGGCAAAATAATCAAGCCCTTGACTCAACACTAATCTTTATTATATATAGCTCACGGACTCGATTACATAGAAGGATCATAAAGCAAAACTCACAACTAGATCATACTAAAAGCTTTTATTCTACTAGGTTAAGATATTATCAAAAGGATCGAACTAAGAAAAAACGGTAAAGATAAAAGTGATGGTGATACGATACCGGGGCACTCCCCCAAGCTTGGCAGTTGCCAAGGGGAGTGCCCATACCCATGTGATTATGTCTCTCTTTTCGGGGATGGTGATGTGATGTTCTTGGCGATGATGCCCCTCAAGATACGATTCTCCTCCTCGAGCTTGTTGACTTGCTGCTTGAGGTCCATTATTTCCTTTCGGAGTTTTCCTGTAACAGCCAAAGCTCCCTGCACCCAAGGGTGCTGCATAGCTGCGGGAGAACCAGTGACACTCCTTTTCATATTCTCACAAGAAAGAAATCCAACATTGGAAGGGATAACCGAGTTTGGAATAGCCGAGCTCCGCAGTTCTCCCATTGTGAATCCAGCTTGGAGGCGGGAAGTGACTTCTTGATCCTCTTCCATGGCATCTATCCTCTTCAAATCAGCCTCCATCTCTTCCTCCGTTGCTGGCCCAAAGAGGTCAACATTGTTGTTTGTCGTTGATCTCAGTGCCAGATGAGACACCCGGCTCTCCCCGACTGACTCTTGCGAAGACATCTTGCTCTAATCTGCAGCAGCAACATCCCAAAACACAAATAGAGGATAATTGCGTGATACGGGAGTCAAAACCCCCGGGAGATTATATAATGAATTTTTACTGACCAAAATATGTATCGCGTAAGAAAACGGAGTCCGGAAAGCACACGAGGTGCCCACGAGGTAGGGGGGCGCGCCCAGGGGGGTAGGGCGCGCCCTCCACCCTCATGGAGCCCTCGTGTCCTTCCCGGACTGCTTCTTATTTTTGTATTTTTCTATTTTTCTAAATATTCCAAAACGGAGAAATATTGCCTTAAAAACTGTTTTGGAGTCGGTTTACTTACCGTACCACATACCTATTCCTTTTCGGAGTCTGAAACGTTCCGGAAAGTGTCCCTTATGTATTCCTCCGGGGTTATGGTTTCAATAATATTGGTTTCAACATTTATGGGATTACCTGAGATATAATGTTTGATTCTTTGACCGTTCACCACCTTCGGATTTGTGCCTTTGAAGTTGTTGATTTTTATGGCACCGGAACGATAGACCTCCTCGATAACGTAAGGACCTTCCCATTTAGAGAGAAGTTTTCCTGCAAAAAATCTTAAACGAGAGTTGTATAGCAATACATAATCACCTTCATTAAACTCACGCTTTTGTATCCTTTTATCATGCCATCTTTTAACTTTTTCTTTAAACAACTTGGCATTTTCGTAGGCTTGGGTTCTCCATTCATCGAGTGAGCTAATATCAAATAACCTCTTCTCACCGGCAAGTTTAAAATCATAATTGAGCTCTTTAATAGCCCAATATGCCTTATGTTCTAGTTCGAGAGGTAAGTGACATGCTTTTCCATAGACCATTTTATACAGAGACATACCCATAGGATTTTTATATGCAATTATATAGGCCCATAATGCATCATCAAGTTTCTTGGACCAATTCTTTCTAGACCTATTGACAGTCTTTTGCAAAATTAATTTGAGTTCTCTATTACTCAATTCTACTTGACCACTAGACTGAGGGTGATAAGGGATGCAATTCTATGATTAACATCATATTTAGCAAGCATTTTATGGAAAGCACCATGAATAAAATGTGAACCACCATCAGTCATTAAATATCTAGGGACTCCAAATCTTGGAAAAATAACTTCTTTAAGCATTTTAATAGAAGTGTTATGATCGGCACTACTAGTTGGAATAGCTTCAACCCACTTAGTAACGTAATCAACAGCGACTAGAATATGTGTATAACCATTAGAGGAAGGAAAGGGTCCCATATAGTCAAAGCCCCAAACATCAAATGGTTCAATAACGAGCGAATAATTCATAGGCATTTCTTGACGTCTACTAATATTACCAATTCTTTGACATTCATCACAAGATAAAACAAATTTACGGGCATCCTTGAAGAGAGTGGGCCAATAAAAACCAGATTGCAATACCTTATGTGCAGTCCTATCTCCAGCATGGTGTCCTCCATAAGCTTCGGAGTGACACTTGCGTAGGATTTGTTCCTGTTCATGCTCAGGTACACAATGTCTAATAATACCATCTATACTTCTTCTTTATAAAGATGTGGGTCATCCCAAAAGTAATGCCTCAAATCATAGAAGAACTTTTTGTTTTGCTGGTATGTGAAACTAGGTGGTATAAACTTAGCAACAATGTAATTAGCATAATCAGCATACCATGGAGCCGTATGAGAAGCATTTATAACATTTAATTGCTCATCAAGAAAGCTATCATCAATAGGTAGTGGGTCATCAAGCACATTTTCTAACCTAGACAAGTTGTCCGCAACAGGGTTCTCAGCTCCCTTTCTATCAACAATATGTAAGTTAAATTCTTCTAGCAAGAGAACCCATCTAATAAGTCTAGGTTTAGCATCTTTCTTTTCCATAAGATATTTAATAGCAGCATGATCAGTGTGAATAGTTACTTCAGAATCAACAATATAAGGTCTGAACTTATCACAAGAAAATACAATCGCTAAGAATTCTTTTTCAGTAGTAGCATAATTTCTCTGAGCATTGTCTAGAGTTTTACTAGCATATTGAATAGCATTTAGTTTCTTATCAACTCTTTGCCCTAGAACAGCACCTACAACATAATCACTAGCATCACACATAGTTTCAAAGGGTAAATTCCAATCAGGTGGCTGAACAATAGGTGCAGAGATCAATGCTTTCTTAAGTATTTCAAATGCTTCTACACAATCATCATCAAAGACAAATGGTATATATTTTTGTAATAAATTAGTCAGACGCCGAGAAATTTTTGAGAAGTCCTTAATGAACCTCCTATAAAAATCAGCGTGACCAAGGAAACTTCTTATACCTTTGATGTCCTTGGGACATGGCATCTTTTCAATAGCATTAACCTTGGCTTTATCAACTTCAATACCTCTTTCAGAAACTTTGTGCCCTAAGACAATGCCTTCATTAACCATAAAAGTGGCACTTTTCCCAATTCAAGACAAGATTAGTTTCTTCACATCTCTGCAAAACTCGATCAAGGTTGCTTAAGCAATCATCAAAAGAAGATCCATAGACGGAGAAATCATCCATGAAAACCTCACAGATCTTTTCACAAAAGTCAGAGAATATAGCCATCATGCATCTTTGAAGGGTAGCAGGTGCATTACATAAACCAAAAGGCATACGTCTATAAGCAAAAGTACCAAAAGGGAAAGTAAAAGTAGTCTTTGATTGATCCTTCGCTGACACAGGTATTTGAGAGAAACTAGAGTAACCATCTAGAAAGCAAAAATGTGTATGTTTAGATAATCTTTCTAGCATTTGATTGATAAAAGGTAAAGGGTAATGATCCTTTTTAGTGGCTTTATTTAATTTGCGGAAATCAATTACCATCCTATAGCCTGTAATAATTCTTTGAGGAATCAATTCATTTTTATCATTAGGAACAACAATAATACCTCCCTTCTTAGGGACACAATGGACAGGACTTACCCACTGACTATCAGCAACATGATAAATTATACCTGCCTCAAGGAGCTTTAGTATCTCCTTTCTTACCACTTCTTTAATTTTAGGATTCAGCCGTCGTTGATGATCATGAACTGGTTTAGCATCTTCTTCCAAATTAATTTTATGTTGACATAGAGTGGGACTAATGCCCTTAAGATCATCAAGAGTATACCCAATAGCAGCACGGTGCTTCTTCAGAGTTTTCAATAATCTCTCTTCCTCATGCTCTGAAAGGTTAGCACTAATAATAACAGGATATGTCTTTTTCTCATCAAGATAAGCATATTTAAGAGTATCAGGTAACGGTTTAAGATCAAACGCGGGATCACCCTTGGGTGGAGGAGGATCCCCTAGGATTTCAACAGGCAAATTGTGTTTCAGAATAGGTTCCTGTTTAAAGAATACTTCATCTATTTCCCTTCTTTCATTCATAAACATATCATTTTCATGGTCTAGCAAATATTGTTCTAAATGATCACTAGGAGGTACGGCAATAGAAGCAAGACCAATAATTTCATCCTTACTAGGTAATTCTTCTTCACGGTGTTGTCTACTGAATTTAGAGAAATTAAATTCATGAGTCATATCATCTAAACTGATAGTAACAACATCCCTTTTGCAATCTATGGTAGCATTAACAGCATTTAAGAAGGGTCTACCAAAAATAATGGGACAAAAACTATCTTGTGGGGAACCAAGAACAAGAAAATCAGCAGGATATTTAGTTTTCCCACACAATACTTCAACATCTCTAACAATTCCCATTGGTGAAATAGTATCTCTATTGGCAAGTTTAATTGTGACATCAATATCTTCTAACTCAACAGGTGCAATATCATGCATAATTTCTCTATATAGGCTAATAGGTATTGCACTAGCACTAGCACCCATATCAAATAAACCATGATAACAATGATCTCCTATTTTAACAGAAATAATAGGCATGCCTACCACAGGTCTAGGTTTATCTTTAGCACAAGGTTTAGCAATTCTAGCAGTTTCATCACAGAAATAAAAAACATGCCCATCAATATTATCATCCAAGAGATCTTTAACAATAGCAGTATTAGGTTCAACTTTAATTTTCTCATGAGGTGTATAAGTTTTAATATTACTTTTACGAACCACAGTTGAAGCTTTAGCATGATCCTTTATCCTAACAGGGAAAGGTGGTTTCTCAACATAAGAAGTAGGAACAATAGGATCATTATAAGTGACAGTCTTTTCTTCAACTTTAATAGGTGCAGCTACTTTTACTTCTATGGGAGGATGATATTTAAACCACTTCTCCTTGGGGAGATCAACATAAGTAGCAAAAGATTCACAGAAAGAAGCTACTATCTCAGAGTCAAGTCCATATTTAGTGCTAAATTTGCGGAAAACATCGGTATCCATAAAAGATTTAACACAATCAAACCTAGGTGTCATACCTGACTCCTTACCTTTGTCGAAGTCCCAATATTCAGAGTTGCGTTTAATTCTTTCCAATAAATCCCATTTTAATTCAATAGTCTTCATCATAAAAGAGCCAGCACAAGAAGTATCAAGCATGGTCCGATTGTTATCAGAAAGCCGAGCATAAATTTTTTGAATAATCATTTCTCTTGAGAGCTCGTGATTGGGGCATGAATATAACATTGATTTAAGCCTCCCCCAAGCTTGAGCGATGCTTTCTCCTTCACGAGGCCAAAAATTATATATATAATTGTGATCACGATGAACAAGATGCATAGGATAAAACTTTTGATGAAATTCCAATTCCAATCGTTTGTAATTCCAAGACCCCATATCATCACATAGCCTATACCATGTCGATGCATCTCCCTTCAAAGATAAAGGGAAGACCTTCTTACTAACAACATCTCCGGGTACACCTGCAAGCTTAAATAATCCACAAACTTCATCCACATATATCAGATGCTCGTCAAGATGTTTTGTTACATCTCATAAAAAAGGATTAGCTAGCAGTTTTTCTATCATACCCGAAGGAATTTCAAAGCAAACATTTTCATTTTCATTTTCATTTTCAGTAGGTTGAGTAGGTTGAGGAGAAACTCTTTTCTCTACTGGTTGGGGTGAAGATACCCCAAACAAGCCCCTCACAGGATTACTTTCCATAGTAACAAGTGACATTAAATTGCAGCACACTATATAAATTTTTCCTTACCAAATTCCACCTACCAGAGGCACTTCACTCCCCGGCAACGGCGCCAGAAAAGAGTCTTGATGACCCACAAGTATAGGGGATCTATCGTAGTCCTTTCGATAAGTAAGAGTGTCGAACCCAACGAGGAGCAGAAGGAAATGATAAGCGGTTTCCAACAAGGTATTCTCTGCAAGTACTGAAATAAGTAGTAACATATAGTTTTGTGATAAGATAATTTGTAACGAGCAACAAGTAACAAGAGTAAATAAAGTGCAGCAAGGTGGCCCAATCCTTTTTGTAGCAAAGGACAAGCCTGGACAAACTCTTATATAGAGAAAAGAGCTCTCGAGGACACATGGGAATATCGTCAAGCTAGTTTTCATCACGATCATATGATTCGCATTCGGTACTTTGATAATTTGGTATGTGGGTGGACCAGTGCTTGGGTTCTGCCCTTACTTGGACAAACATCCCACTTATGATTAACCTCTATTGCAAGCATCCGCAACTACAACAAAAGTATTAAGGTAAACCTAACCATAGCATGAAACATATGGATCCAAATCAGCCCCTCACGAAGCAACGCATAAACTAGGGTTTAAGCTTCTGTCACTCTAGCAACCCATCATCTACTTATTACTTCCCAATGCCTTCCTCTAGGCCCAAATAATGGTGAAGTGTCATGTATTCGACGTCCACAAAACACCACTAGAGGAGAGACAACATACATCTCATCAAAATACCGAACGAATACCAAATTCACATGACTATTAATAGCAAGACTTCTCCCATGTCCTCAGGAACAAACGTAACTACTCACAAAGCACAAACATGTTCATAATCATAGGGGTATTAATATGCATATAGGATCTGAACATATGATCTTCCACCAATTAAACCAACTAGCATCAACTACAAGCAGTAATTAACACTACTAGCAACCTACTAGCACCAATTCCGGACTTGGAGACAAGAATTGGATACAAGAGATGAACTAGGGTTTTGAGAGGAGATGGTGCTGATGAAGATGTTGATGGGGATTGCCCTCTCCTGATGAGAGGAGCGTTGGTGATGACGATGCCGATGATTTCCCTCTCCCGGAGGGAAGTTTCCCCGGCAGAACAGCTCTGCGGAGCCCTAGATTGGTTCCGCCAAGGTTCCACCTCGTGGCGGCGGAGTTTCGTCCGAGAAGATGGCTTGTATTTTTTCCCATCGAAAGACTTCATATAGCAGAAGATGGCCACCGGAGGGCCACCAGGGGGCCCACGAGGTAGGGGCGCGCCCAGGGGGTAGGGCGCGCCCCCACCCTCGTGGGCAGGGTGTGGCCCCCCTGGTGAACTTTTCGCTGAGTATTTTTTATATATTCTGAAAAACGTCTTCCGTGAAGTTTCAGGACTTTTGGAGCTGTGCAGAATAGGTCTCTAATATTTGCTCCTTTTCCAGCCCAGAATCCCAGCTGCCGGCATTCTCCCTCTTTATGTAAACCTTGTAAAATAAGAGAGAATAGGCATAAGTATTGTGACATAATGTGTAATAACAGCCCATAATGCAATAAATATCGATATAAAAGCATGATGCAAAATGGACGTATCAAGTACCGTGCCAAGTATCTGAGTAAGGAGAAGTACATGAAGGGAATTACCTATTCTTAAGGCCTTGTACTTAGTTTCCTTGATTTGATTCGTAGGCATAGCGCTGAAACTTCTCTTTGTCTAACTTAGGTGCCCCTAAGATGGTGTGCGGATAGGATGGACTATTGGGAGGCGTTGGTGGATGAGTGGTGCTCTCCCCAATGGCTAGTCGTCCACAACAAGGCCAAGGATAAGCGTGCCCATATGCAAGGTGTGCCACACCATCAAGGTAGCTCCAACCTGTTTGAGTACGGGGACAACTGGTGTCATGGAATTGTCTCGGCAGATGTCCTAGTGAAAGGATTTAATCGTGGAGCCATCGCAACTAGGAAGCTTAAAGGGGTTAAATGGGACAAAGGACACGAGGAGTTATACTGGTTCGGACCCTTGCGGTGAAGGTAAAGGCCTAGTCCAGTTTGAGGTGATATTGCTAGGGTTTCGATGACTAGGGAGCTAATACACTTAACCTGTCTCTCGATCTGTTGTCTCTTGCCCTAAGCCGCTGCCTGGTCTACAGAGTCCCAGCCGGCTCATACAACGTGTCCGGCTCGGTGACGTATCTTACATGCCCTACATTACAAGTCTATTCATACATGGCGGTTTATACGTGCCTTAAGCCGCCTCTGGGCTTGGGCCTATTATAAGCCTAAGTGTGAACCGCCATCTTGTATACTCTTGGGCATCATACAGGTGAACTGCCATTGTGGTTAACCAGGCCCCTCCTGGGCGGGTCATATCTGGTAGTCATATCCCCAACATTAGGCCCCAGGTTGATTTGAACTTTGTTCATGTCAATCTTCAACACTTAGAAAAAATCCATCTACAACTACTGTGAATACCTTGTAACTCGCCATGACGTCATCTCCAAGAATTTTGGAAACCCGCCACGACGTCACCTTAATGGATCTTTATCTTAAATGCTTTTCCAAAAATTGAGGCGTCCAATTAGCTAGATGATCATCATTTTGGCCTCCTCGTCTTTCGCGCCTACCTATCAACCCTTTCCTTGTAAATAGGATCCGAAAGCCATCTCATATTTTTCTCCTTCTTCCTTTTCTCGCAACCCCTCTGCCGCTCGAGCTCCGCCGCTGCCGTAGAGCACTTCGACTTCCTCAACCTCGACCGCTGCATCAACCTGAGTCGATCCAGATAACGGCGGCGGGGCAGATCGGTAGCTGTAAGTTTCTACCTTTTCATACCTTAGATCCGCACTAGGGTTTGCGAGCTCTTTCGTGTTCTTCATAGTTCATCGTAGTTCATCTTCCAGGATGTAATGTGAGCTTCTTTAATCTGAAAATGACGTTAAACCAATGCGATAGTTGTTTTATTTCCACTTTCAGTATCAGTAGATCCCCTTTCCTCGTAGAACAATCTTGTGCAAGCTTATGAACTCATCTATACTGGTTTTTAGGTCTAGATTTATTTTTTCTTTCCTGAACAACCTTTGATCCAAAATAGTAGCTGCAGCCTGTGAAACTTGTTTATCTCAGTACTTAGCCGATTTTTTGTTGCTGGCAACTCTTGAATATCTTTAGTCATGGCGGCTAACCGCGCCGGCTTATTTTTCCTTCATATACCATTAGCCCTTATTTAAGCCGCCATTACACATATGTACTGTAATTACTAGCTTGTGATTCCACCAATTAATATGAGCCGCCAAATTACTTCCTTTTAGACTATCTTTTCGCCATGCCGCCGAAGACAACGATACTTTGCAACTGGGTCCCTTTGACAGTCACTGAGGACACTCTAAGGGATTTTGTCACTGTCGGATACTTAAAAATAAGAAGTCATGTCTTACCGCGCCCCTGACCCGGCCGAAGAAAGACCTCAGCCAAAGGATGGTGAAATCATCGTCTTCACTGATCATATGAACCGGGGCTTTTCACCGCCCGGCTCAAAATTCTTTAGAGATGTTCTGCACTTTTTCAAGCTTCATCCGCAAGATATTGGACCCAATTCCATATCAAACATCTATAACTTCCAAGTTTTCTGCGAGGTTTATCTTCAAGAAGAACCTACTGTTGAACTCTTCAGAGAATACTTCTATTTGAACCGCCAGAATGAGTATACCAACGGCCAAAGTTTAGAACTTGGCGGGATTTCCATTCAGCGCAGACGAGATGCTGTCTTTCCTCTAGTAGTCTTGGCAAGCCATCCCAAGGACTGGAACCAAACCTGGTTCTATTGCAAAGATACGTCGCCGGCTGATGAGAAACCAATGTCGGGTTATCGCGTTGAGCGTCTTGACGCTAAATATTCACTCACTGATAAATTTTCTTTCGCTAAACGCAAGAAACTTCACCCAACAATCAAAAGGGTTCAAGCCTTGCTGGGAAATGGCTTAACTAGAGTTGACTTGATCCACTGTTGGATAGCATGGCGGATCATCCCTCTGAGCCGCCGATCTGATTTGATGTGCAACTATACCGGAGGAACAAACGATCCATTACGTCATAGCTCCCTTCGTCTGACCGAAGAAGCCATTATTGAAACGGCGACCACCCTCGTCAACAGCAAATACTAAGACTACAACAAAGTAGGGTTGAATCCTTTCTGCAAGCTTAACCCGGCACTAGAGGTAAGCCTCTTGACTCTTTTTTTTTCTTTTTCTCAGCAGTTAAGTATTTGCCTGAGTTTCAACATGCTATCTCTCTTCAGGCTAAATCTGACTTTTGGAAAGCCAAATATGATCATGAGGCTGCCAAAAAAGCTAGAGTCGATGCAATAGCCGCCAAGAAGACCGCTAGAAAATCTAGGAAGAAACCAACTGCTTCTGATTTACTCAAGTTGGATGACATCTCTGAGTCGGAGGTAGCTCTTGACTCTCTTGGCCTGCTTTTTAACAACCTTATTAACACTGACTATTATCACGAGGACACAGGGGCCAGCCAGGTAGTTGAAGAAGAGGTAACTATTATTTCCTCCAACTCAGAACCTTTACCAAGGCAGAAACCTCGGCGGGTAACCCGGAAAGTAAGGTTTTCACACCCCTTGGCTTATTTAGACCCTCATTTTCTTTTGAAAAAACAGGAACATGAGAGCAGCCGTCAGACACGGACCAATGGAGACGATGAGTTACCCTCCGGTTTACCGAAAACTCCTTGGAAATGTAAAAACGAGGTTCTTTTACATCTTAACTCTCATGAACGAGTCATTTTTATAAGTCACTCAATTATAATTCCATTTTTGCAGTTGATTGCTCATTCCTCCTCTAGTGATTCTTCACAGAGTCAGTTGTCGGCTTTTAAGACCACCCCTAGGTAAAGATAATTATCCTTCTTCTGCATCTTTATGTCCGTATCGTTATACTGACTCATCAAATTCTTCTTTAGTGGTCAAGCAAAGCCCAAGAAAGCCAAGGTGGCCAAACCGGCTGAGGACCCGAAAGTCGCTGAACCGGCGCAGCCGACTCTTGCCCCGGAACAACCTGAAGCACCGGAAGACCGCGCTATCAATGTTCAATCAGATCTCCCTAAGTCGTGTGTTGACGAAACCATTCTCAATCCATCCACTACTGAACCGTCAAGCTCAGCTAACCCGCCGGAGACTTACGGCAACGCTGTTTTAATCACTTGTGGTAGATTCGTTGAACCGGGTAATCCAACTGTGCTGGCAAGACACTCCGCCAAGCAAGAGGTCATGGAGAGGCAGAAAGTGAGGTTTAATGTCTCCCACTACACCCATCTGAGTATTGGTGAAGTACTATCTGGCTATCTTAGCCAAGTCAACTCTAGCCGTGACTCGGAGATTGAAATGGTAAAACAGATGTATTAGAAATATGAGGTATGTTCTCTGGTTTATATAAGTTATGTACCCTGGCAGCCCCCAAGTCTATGGAATATGATAAGAGTGAATGATCTGTAGCCTTTTTAATAAACTTATAAGCTTTTACCTTAAACTCCATTTGATCCCCTGTTTACAACCAAAACGGACGCTGATAGTTTTTCAATGTGCATGTGTAGTCCCCAAGGGCCGGTTTAATCAGTATGAATGAGCCAGTTCTTAAGTAGGAAAAAATAGCAATATGCATTAGCCCCCAAGTGCCAAGTGGTCTTTCTTGCAAAGCACTTGGGACTCCTGGAAAAAATCCAATTCCTTTGACAATAAGATTGCGCTGATAGACATTAGCCCCCAAGTGCCAAGTGTTATTTCTTGGCAAAAGCACTTGGGACTTGCTTTTATAATCCACCATGAAACTAACAACCTTATTCTGTATATAGGCTGTGACCGCAGAACTATAATCCCAATTGACTGAAGCCAAGACCCGGCTGTCGACTCAGGAGACTGAAACAAAGAAAATTGAATCCAAACTCCAGTTGAGCATGTCTGAAGCAGAGAAAACTGAAGGCCAGTTTTAATGCGGAGAAAAAGTCTTGGGCCGATGAGAAGACCGCCCAGACGTAGCGTGCTGAAACGACCGAGGGAGCTCTGAAAGAAGTTACTGCTGAACTCACTGGTTTAAAGAACCGTGTGTCTCAGATGGTTTCTGCAATCTTCGATGAGTCACCTTATTATTTACTTAAAGTCTATCTTTATCACCACAATGTTAACCGCCTGCTTAACTTATTGGAAATACCTCACAAGTCCCTAGAGCAGCAATCTGAGTCAAGATAGTCTGATAAAGCTGAAGGCGGTTTACACTCTTGTGGAGCAATTGTACACTGGAGCTCAGCGGGCACTTGCCATTATCTCCCCAGCGAACCAAGGACCAAACTTATTGAGTGATGTCTTGAAGAAGCTCTCAATCTTACCCGCCAGGTTTCAGGAAGTCAAGCATTCATGTGCGAGAGCCGGGGCTGTAACTGCTTTGAGCCGCTCCAAAGCCTGGGTACCGGAGTTAGACCCAGCGGACGTAGCCAAGGGTTACCCCAGCTTTAAGGAAGATGGAAGTCCCTTCGATCAAGAAGACTTTGCTTCCTCTGTGAAAGAGATTCATCCTCATGCCACCATCATCCCTGAAGAAACCAATCTCACCAAGTATCAGCCGGGTTTTGATGCAGAAAATAAGAAGATGGCCACTTCTTCATATAAAGTGACTGACTTAATCCTGCCGGTTTGGCCGCACACTTTTGCCCCGGAAATTGACCCGTCTGGTCTGATTGATGATGAGGCTGAGTTTGTCGCCCTTCATTGTTTTGACTGGTCCAAACCCCATTTCCAGAGGGTGGAGGAGGACGAACCGACAAGGGATGAGTCACAACCATCCATTCAACCCGGCCAGGATTCATGAACAGGCGCCAGTCTATCATCTGTTGTGTGTGAGAGTAAAAACTTCATGTTCTGCTTATGCCATCATGCATATTGTGCTGTGTACAGCACTTTTGTCCGTCATACGAAGATATGCTTTACATCCCTTATAATATCAATAGTGTTGAATCTGTTCCTGCATGCAATATAAAATTGTCCTGGCGGTTTATCGCCAGACGGGTCGTAACACCCAATACACAACTATGGAAACCAACATAACTGTATAATTAAGGCTGGAAAACCTTTGATTGAAGAGACACAGATAAGCCTGTTATGAATTTTAACTTTGAAACACAACGGCAATATCATACATGTGATATTGAATTTGAACTGCCAGTTTATGTGACCCGAACAATAAGGGTGATAACCCAATCTTTAGAAGCCAACGCTTCCATATGTATGATGACTGTCACACACTGGCGATTTATCGTGAAAAACCATGCCGGGTTAAATTGAAACCATACTTATATTTAGATGTAGACGAAAATCCGCAGAATAAAAAACAAAGATTGTCTTTGAAAAAACGTAAGTCAAATAAAAGAAAATTTTGGAGGCTTCTGATTCGAATACGATCAGTAAACCGGACCAAATGGATTAAGCTAGGATTCAGATATGATCATGTAGCCCCCAATGGCTTTGGTGTTGTGCCGGTCAGGAGGGTACCGACAGCTATGTTCTCTTTGGTTCGAATACGACCTATGTTTGAACAGGAAGCCCCCAAATGACCTTGAGAATTTTTTAACGACTCTGATTCGAATACGATCAAAGTCGGACCCAAAAGGGGTTAAGCTATGATTCGAATACGATCAAGAAGCCCCCTAGTGAGTTTGGCATTGCGCCGATCAAGAGGGTACCGATAGCTATGTTCTCTTTGGTCCGAATACAACCTATGTTTGAATAGGAAGCCCCCTAGTGATCATATGGTTTATCGTCTAGATTCTAATACGATCATGAGCCGGACCAAAGGGTTAAGCTAGATTTGAACACAATCAACCCCCAATTGGTCATTTTGAAATTATAATGATAAAGACATGTGATTATTGAGAATGAAAAGGACAGAGGTCCTGCTTTATTACTTATCATAATATATACAACGTCAAAGTATGTACATCATTAGAGCCGGTGGCTCAAGTGTAGTAAGGCCGAAGATGAGCGATATTCCACGGCCGGCGGGTCTCTTCCTCCGACTTACGTGAGTCTTTGTGCTCTCGAACATCGACAAGGTAGTATGACCCGTTGTTCAAGTTCCTGCTGACGAAAGGTCCTTCCAAAGGTGGGGATAATTTGTGTGCATCAGTTTGATCCTGGATGAGCCGGAGCACCAAGTCACCTTCTTGAAAGGTTCTGGACTTAACTCGGCGGCTGTGATAACGGTGCAGGTCCTGTTGGTAAATCGTCGAGCGGGCTGCTACTAAGTCACGCTCTTCATCTAATAGGTCAAGTGCATCCTGACGGGCTCGTTCATTATCACCTTCAACGTAAGCCGCCACGCTGGGTGAGTCATGACTGATGTCACTAGGCAAGACTGCCTCTGCTCCATAAACCATGAAGAAAGGTGTATAACCCGTAGACCTGTTAGGGGTAGTATTGATGCTCCATATCACAGAGGGTAACTCCTCCACCCAACAACCCGGTGTTCATTGTAAAGGAACCATAAGCCGGGGCTTGAGACCTTTCAAGATTTCCTAATTGGCTCTTTTGGCTTGACCATTGGATTGGGGGTGAGCTACTGATGAAACATCAAGCCAGAAATGCCCACGTTGGCAGAATTCCTCCATAGCACCCTTGGACAGATTAGTACCATTGTCAGTTATAATGCTGTGTGGAAAGCCAAAACGAAAGATCACCTTTTTCATGAATTGAACTGCCGTGGATGCATCACACTTACTAACCGGCTCTTCCTCAACCCACTTTGTGAATTTGTCAACTGCCACCAAAAGGTGTGTCTTTTTATCTTTGGATCTTTTGAAAGTCCAACCATATCGAGACCCTAGACTGCAAACGGCCAAGTAAATTGAATCATCCGCAATACTTAAGCCGGCACATGTGCCTGTCGTGAGAATTTTTGACAACCATCACACCTACTGACCAGATCCTCCGCATCAGCATGAGCCGTCAGCCAGTAAAAACCATGATGGAAGGCTTTGGCTATAAGAGACTTTGAACCGGCATGATGGACACAATCTCCTTCATGGATTTCATGAAGAATTTCTTGACCTTCCTCAGGAGAGACATAGCGTTGAACGCCCCTGTGACACTGCGATGATGCAACTCACCATTGGCAATTGTCATTGATTTAGACCGCTGGCTTATCTGTCTAGCCAATGTCTCATCCTCAGGCAACTCGCCCCGGGTCATATAAGCCAAATATGGCACTGTCCAATCTGGGATGACGTGAAGAGCCTCCACCAATTGTGCTTCCAGGTCTGGAATAGCCAAGTCTTCCTCTGTAGGCAACTTGACAGAAGGGTTATGCAGAACATCTAAGAAAGTGTTAGGTGGCACCGGCTTACGTTGAGACCCCAACCGACTTAAAGCATCAGCCACTTCATTCTTTCTGCGATCAATGTGTTCCACTTGGTAACCCTTGAAGTGTCCAGTAATGGCATAAAATTCGCGGCGATAAGCCGCCATGAGAGGATCTTTGGAATCCCACTTGTCTGATACTTGTTGAGATACCAAATCTGAATCGCCAAAGCACCTTACCCGGCTCAAGCTCATCTCCTTAGCCATCCGAAGACCATGGAGCAAGGCCTCATACTCAGCTGCATTGTTAGTACAGGGAAACATCAACCGTAGCACATAACAAAATTTGTCACCTTGAGGGGAAGCTAAAACAACTCCAGCCCCCGATCCCTCTAATTGCCTAGACCCATCAAAATGAATAGTCCAATATGTGTTGTCCGGCTTCTCTTCAGGCATCTGCAGCTCTATCCAATCACTGATGAAGTCCACTAGTGCTTGAGATTTGATAGCAGTGCGTGGCACATACTTTAAACCATGAGGCCCAAGTTCAATGGCCCACTTGGCAACTCATCATGTGGCTTCTCTATTTTGAATGATATCTCCTAAAGGAGCAGAGCTAACCACAATGATGAGATGACCCTGAAAATAATGCTTAAGCTTCCGTCTCGCCATGAACACCCCATAAACAAGTTTCTGCCAATGTGGATATCTCTGTTTGGACTCAATGAGCACCTCACTGACATAGTAAACCGGCCGTTAAACCGGATATTCCTTGCCAGCCTCTTTGCGCTCTACTACAATGGCCACACTAACATCATGTGTGTTAGAAGCCACATATAACAATAATGGCTCCTTATCAATGGGAGCAGCAAGGATCGGCGGCTCAGCAAGCTGTCTCTTCAGATCTTCAAAGGTAGTGCTAGCAGCATCACTCCAGACAAAATCATTTGTCTTATTCATCATTTAATACAGTGGTATGGCCTTCTCACCTAACCGTCTTATGAATCGACTTAAAGCAGCAACACGACCCGCCAACCGTTGAACGTCATTGATGCACGCCGGCTTACCTAAAGATGTAATTGCTTTGATTTTCTCCGGGTTAGCCTCGATGCCTCTGTTAGAAACCAAAAAACCCAAAAGCTTGCCTGCTAGCACTCCAAAAACGCACTTGGCCGGGTTAAGCATAATCTTGTAGACCCGAAGGCTATCAAAGGTTTCCTTCAGATCATCTATCAAGGTCTCCTTCTCTATGGACTTCACCACAATATCATCCACATAAGCATGAACATTGCGCCCAATCTGATTGTGAAGACAATTCTGCACACATCGTTAATAAGTCGCATGGGCACTCTTAAGGCCAAAAGGCATAGACACATAGCAGAAGGCAAACGAAGTAGTAAAAGGCTGTCTTCGTCCTAGTCCTTTCTCACCATCTTCATCGAGGATGAGACACGTCACCGGTTGATCTGAGCGCGCCATATCACCCACGATAACCAGAATACAGCATTCATCCCGACAAGAAAGATCAAACACGGCCCGTCACCTAACAGTCACATTGTCCACGCCGTCCGTCTGCACCAGCACCATCCGTTCCTTAGAGATGTTCATTTCTACCGGACCAGTCCGACCCAATACGAGGAGAGAGCGGGGCGCAGCGTCAGCGTCTGCCTGGCCCGCGCATGGCATCGCCGTTCGGGCCCGATTATACCCATGGGACCTCCACCAGTACGTTATTCGATTCCTGGGTGATTGCCAGTTCATGCACCTCGGCCTCCCGCTGATAGAGGCTAAGGTGTCCCGATGTTTCGATGAGATGGGGGCTATCGTTTTCTGTGGGAGTCGACCTTGACGATCCGACTACGAACGTGCGAGACGTCGCGCCTTAGCAATCGCTAAACCAACTTCCGAGGGTTATTGACCACGCCGGAGCACGATCAACCTGACCACGAGGGTCTGTTTCCTGCGAGCAAACGAAGAACAAGCAAGAAACTGAGATTGCAATCGGGATATTGCGAATATAAGATGAAAGCTTTATTGATCAAGGTGGGGTTCTGTGACGTCTTGGTCTGGTCGTTGGACACAAACGAAGTACGCGAAGTTGCAGCTATGGCGAACTTTTAATCTAAACAAAACCCAAAGTCTAAACGACGCCCTAAGGGCTGTATATATGGAGGAAGAGGGGGGAATTTCGTGGCCCTTGAGGGTGGGGTCCGAAACCAACCCTAACTCTTGTTTCCCCACACATACGGACTCTAAAAATAGCCTATACTTAAGTATTTCGAAATTACATGGGCCTGGCCCATTAATAAGGTGACGCAGCACCTAGAATAGCCTATGGACGAATATTATGAAGTGGCATCTTGTATATTTCGTCCAAGGCTTCATGCACTCCTTATGGCGGCTTCAAAGTCCTGAAATCATCACTTGTAACTCCGTTCTTGATCCCCTTGCGCATGCCATCAACTCCATGCGTGTTCTTGCTCCAATGTTCATCCTTCTCCAAGCTAGGCCCTTCATTTGTAAGCAAAACAAATGTATCCAATTTAGGCAGCATCATAATCTCATGAACATTAGAATCATTACCAAGAAACGAAAGTACCTGGTAATTTAATTGGCGTGCGCGAGCTCTAGTAATTGGTCCAGTATATGTAACAGTAGGGGCTGTGGGTGTAACAATGGTATTGATGTCCTCATCATCCTCCCCTTCTTGAAATGAAGTCGTCCTCGACGGAAGCTCATCTTCCTCACCCAAATAAGGCTTCAAATCTGCAATGTTAAAAGTGGGACTAACCCCAAAATCTGCAGGTAGCTCAAGTTTATATGCATTATCATTTATTTTCTCTAACACCTTAAAAGGACCATCAGCACGTGGCATTAGCTTTGATTTGCGCAGATTAGGAAATCTATCTTTACGCAAATGTAACAAACAAGATCTCCAGGCACAAACACAACATGTTTTCTACCCTTATCTCCAGCAAGTTTATATTTAGCATTCATACGCTCAATGTTTTCCTTAGTTAACTCATGCATTTTTAAAATCAATTCAGAACGTTCTTTAGCATCAAAATTAACCTTCTCGAAGATGGAAGAGGCAACAAATCAATAGGTGCACGAGTTAGGAAACCATACACAATTTCAAAAGGGCACATCTTAGTAGTAGAATGCAATGAACGATTATAAGCAAATTCAATATGAGGCAAGCATTCTTCCCACATTTTCTTGTTATTCTTCAAAACAGCCCTAAGCATAGTAGACAATGTTCTATTGACTACTTCAGTTTGTCCATCAGTTTGGGGGTGACAAGTAGTACTAAAAAGCAGTTTAGTCCCCAACTTAGCCCATAAACATCTCCAAAAGTGGCTAAGAAATTTAGTATCACGATCTGAAACAATAGTATTTGGCACACCATGTAAGCGAATAATTTCACGAAAGAACAAATCAGCAACATTAACAGCATCATCGCTTTTATGACATGGTATAAAGTGTGCCATTTTCGAGAACCTATCTACGACAACAAATATGCTATCCCTCCCCTTCTTTGTTCGAGGTAAACCTAAAACAAAGTCCATAGATATATCCTCCCAAGGAACACTAGGTACAGGCAAAGGCATATATAAACCATGAGGATTGAGTCGTGACTTAGCTCTTTGACATGTAGTGCAGCGAGCAACAAAACGCTCAACATCCCGTCTCATCTTTGGCCAAAAGAAATGTGTAGCAAGTATATCCTCCGTCTTCTTGACGCCAAAGTGTCCCATTAATCCTCCTCCATGCGCCTCCTGCAACAACAAAAGACGAACGGAGCTAGCTGGAATGCATAGCTTGTTAGCACGAAACACAAATCCATCGTTAAGAACGAACTTGTTCCAAGTTCTCCCTTCCTTACAATTCTGCAATACATCTTTAAATTCAGCATCATGAACATATTGATCTTTGATGGTCTCCAAACCAAATATTTTAAAGTCAAGTTGTGAAAGCATAGTATAACGACGAGACAAGGCATCAGCAATAACATTTTCTTTACCCTTCTTGTGTTTAATGACATAAGGGAAAGTCTCAATGAATTCAACCCATTTAGCATGTCTACGGTTCAGTTTTGCTTGACTTTTAATGTGTTTCAAAGATTCAT
>NC_053026.1:0-100101 GCF_003073215.2 Triticum urartu
GGCCCAAAAAAGGACGTTTAGTAATTCTAAAAGGGACTACATGATGAAAGACAAAAGTTTTGGCAGTTAAAGTTTGAGATTCAATGTTGTGGTAGATTCGTTTGTTCATTAGGTGTTACGTGCCACACCCATGGATAGCTAGAATAGTGTGCTAGGCTCAGACTAGAGAAGAAACGGGGAACACACAAACCCCGAGAAAGCGTTACTGGAAATCTCGGCCCAAAAAAGGACGTTTAGTAATTCTAAAAGGGACTACATGATGAAAGACAAAAGTTTTGGCAGTTAAAGTTTGAGATTCAATGTTGCGGTAGATCCGTGATACGTGAGTATCCTGTGATACGGGAGCATGGATGCTCCCATGATATGGGCTTCTGGGCCATCGAATCTCAGATCCAATGGCGTATGAGAAGCTACTATGGTTGCTGTACTTGTGCACATTTTTCAGATTCTATGATGACTTTTTTGTAAAAATGTTCGTCATCTCACAGGAGCTGTTGGATTTGAGATCCAATGGCCGAGGTCGCAGGGGAGCACCAGATATTTTCCCTGTGATACTATGCTATCATCATGGGGAGAGCGCTCTTCACACTGCAGTACTTCCTCTTCTCCGTTAACTGAGCTGGAAGTTGCTGAAAGCAAGGTGCCCATGCATTAGTGGAGGTTGCTTCACCACCTCCCTGCCCTTCGTAAATTAACAATCACTGATTGCAGTGATCTGACCACCTCACCTGAGATCATCCACAGCCTCTCTTCCCTTAGAGCGTTGTGCTTTGTATTATTGTCGCAGGCAGAACTGCCGAGTGGGTTGGTTGAACTGACATCTCTGCAGGAACTAACACTGTATCGGTGTACAACCATTTCAGTACCAGAGTGGTTAGGGGAATTAACCTCTCTCAAGCGTTTTGTGATATGCCCTACATTGGTGAAGTGGTGTAAATCAGAGAAGAACAAGATGAAGCTCGCTCACATCAAAAAAGTGGTATGCGCTTGCCGAGCTAGATGTTGTTTATTGCTTTTATTCTCTCACTGACATTATGTGAATACTCTTTCTTTATCTACAAACACATATACTCTGGCTAATCATGCCAAGTGGCGAATACAAAAAGTATTTTTTTTATATGATGCCTAATGTGTCAAGATTACCGAGTAAAAAGTAAAATATGCAACGCTTGCACTAATCATTGTCTTTAAGTAGAAAATAATTCTGGTTGTAGTTGTACTATAACATGGACAGTGCTATACAAGCTGTGTTGTTCTGATTATACTGTTTCTGTTGTTCAGAACTTCCTATTCGACTCAGATGAAGAAGACATAGCCGATGAATTAGACGAAGAAGAGATAGCGGAGACCATTGAGGAGACAGCCAACAACCTAGATACTGCAAGCGGATCAAGGAACATTGAGGAGACCATTGAGCTGGCCAACGCAAGAGGTGACATCGACAATTCAGTAGCTGTCATTCATGGCACTGTGAATGATGAGGTGCGCCAACGATTCAGGATGTGCTGTTGTATAGTGCTGTGATGAACATGCCTGGCTTCTTCAAAGAGGAAGCTCGTCTTGTCTGATGGACAAGAATGCCCAGCTGGGGCTCTGCATATTGTCTAATCTTGTAGTCTCAGGTGGTTTTCATGTCGTAGTGAACTAGTGATACTTCTAATCTGTGATTTCTTTCTTGTCTATTCACGTGTTGACTTGTAGCCATTTGCCATTTACCTAATTAATGTTTGTTTAGGTACATGGATTATATAGAAATTTCGATTATATATGATGCTTTGTTTTTTTTTCGAACCATGTAGGAGAACTGCATGTGACAATATAGAAGAAAAGAGATGCAAATTCTTAGAGTACACTAACGACCCAACAGCAACAAAAAGGCTAAAAAAAAACTAATGACACGAGCGATCGTAGGAGAACAACAAAAAGGCAAAAAAAAGGGCATTTAGCGCCCGCTTTGGACCAGTTGAGTGTGTCGCCTTTGATTTTGTCCAAGATACGATCAACGGAACTAGCTTTGTTATCAAATACTCTACTGTTGCGCTCATTCTAAATTGTCCAAGCCACCAAGACAATATGATGCTCTGTTTGTGAAAACTGAGATGGACCTGAAGAAGCTTTACATTACGGAACATGGGTGAAGATCTAAAGAAGTCAAACGTAGGGCATTTTTAACCTGTGCTGTAACTATGAGAATGAGAAGACGAAATGACAGAGGCGAAGGCGCCACATTCTTCTCCGTGGTGCTCTTTGCGTTGACGGAGCACACCCTGACGTACGGGCGCACTATTCGGATAATCGATCCCCCCTAAACATGCACCTCAGGCGGCTGTTTCATTGCACCTGCAGCTGCAAGCCTGCAACTGCTTCCATAACTCCATTGATGACAGATTAAAAGAGTGATGCACCTCTGATCCATTGCAAGAATTACCCATAGCAGCTGATCAATTTGGAAGAACATTAATTTGATGGAACTTCCAAGAGAAGGAAAACAACTTCCAAGAGAAGGAAAACAACGACCGAGTTTCAGAAACTGCGCATGGATTCGAACAATTTGAGAAGAGCTTCTCAATATTAATTTTGCGGACAAGCTTCCAACAAAATCTATCAAAACCTCCCAAGATATTCTAACACACCCAACTTTAGAACCTTCGAAGTTTGTGGACAGAGCAATGTGCCAAACTGATACATTCTTGGCTGCCCTACATTAGAGAAGTGGTTTCAATCATAGGAAAACACAATGAAGCAGCGCTGGAGTCTCTGTCGTCTCGTTTTGTAACCCCGGCCTCTGCATCATGCGACCCACACAGCTGATCCCTGTGGTCTCGTTGATGGTCTCATCTGTCAGCTGCTCACCTTGTTGCTGCTTCATTTCTTTTTTAACAGTTGTACTACTGTTGATCTTCATGGCAATTCGTCTTTGTTATGCACATCTTCTCAATGTAGCTCTTTCTTGTAGCAAATATTTATGCTCGGCAGAATCAGTTACCCGTAACTTTCACACTTCGTGCCCGCATGTTCATCATAGTGCTATAAAGCATTGTTCGTCACAGCACTATGAAGCACATCTGGATGCACCTCTCATCAGTCTACAGTACCTTCCTGTGCCTTCAATGATGCTGGGAAGACCTGAACAACAGATATGGTAAAAATCAGAAAAAAAAACAGAGTATGCACAGTTATCCCTGCGATAGCACAATTAAAACCAGATTTCTTTTTTCTGCTAATATGAATAGTTCTGTTAGAGATACGACAAGCAAATCAACTCAACGAAGAACGAAGAACAAGCAGGGGACACGAGATTTTAACATGGAAAACCCCTCGAACACGAAGGGGAAAAAACCACAGGCGCCAACCAGCCAAACTTCACTACATCGGGGGAGGTTACAAACGCCGGGGATTTACAATCGATCAACTTATCCCATGCAGCGGCTTACAAGAGGTATATATAACACCAACGACAGGCCTCGCTCCGCTCGCTCGTCAGAAGTTAGCCTCCCTCTTTATACTTGAATTTGGAGCATAACATAACAAACTCCACCTTGAGACAAATTCCATCTTGTAGCATGAATGAGAACCTCCTCCCTGAACAACAAAGAAAATACTTTCGGCGCCAAATAGCCAATAGGGCTAATGAGTTATACCAACTAAGTCTGAGCAAAACTCAAACTTAGCAACATGAACTTGCTTTGTCAACATATCAGTAGGATTATCATGAGTATTAATCTTGCATACCTTCAGTTTACCTTGCTCAACAGTGTCTCGAACATAATGATATTTGACATCAATGTGCTTTGTTCTCTCATGGAACATCTGATCCTTAGTGAGGTAAATGGCACTCTGACTGTCACAAAATAAGTTAATGCAAGAATTATCTCCACAAAGCTCAGCATACAAACCTTTCAACCAAACTGATTCTTTACATGCTTCTGCAATAGCCATGTATTCTGCTTCAGTGGTAGACTGGGCAACTACTGGCTGCAACGTTGCCCTCCAACTCACGGCACAACCACCAACAGTGAACACATAACCTGCAAGGGACCTCCTCTTGTCTAAACCTCTGGAAGCAAAATCTGAATCCACATAGCCAGCTAGTCCCTCACCAGTTCTGTCGAATTTTAAGCAAGCATTGGAAGTGCCATGAAGGTACCTGAAAATCCACTGAATAGCCTTCCAATGTTCTTTATCAGGGTTAGCCATGTATCGACTGACCAAACTCATTGCAAATGACAAATCAGGCCTAGAACATACCATGGCATACGTTAAAGAACCAACAGCACTGGAATATGGAACTCTTGACATGTACTCAAACTCTTCATCATTACTAGGACAATGAGACGATGACAATTTGAAGTGAGGAGCAATGGGAGTGTTTACTGACTTAGCATCATGCATGTTAAAACAATGAAGAACTTTCTTAATGTAACTCTGCTGACTAAGAAATAACAAACCGGAATTTCTGTCCCTCCTAATCTCCATACCTAGAATTTTCTTAGCAGCACCAAGATCCTTCATCTCAAACTTATTACTTAATTGTGCCTTTAAAGTAATGATCTCTTTCTTACCCTTGGCAGCAATCAACATATCATCAACATATAACAGCAAGTATATAGGTGATCCATCAACAAATTTAATGTAAACACAATTATCATATGCAGAGCTCTTAAATCCATGTGCTATCATAAATGAATCAAACCTTTTATACCATTGTCTCGGAGACTGTTTCTTCAAACCATATAGGGACCTCTTTAACTTGCAAACAAATTTCTCCTTACCAGGCACAATGAAACCTTCTGATTGGTCCATGTAAATCTTCTCGTCCAGTTCACCATGCAGAAAAGCAGTCTTGACATCTAATTGCTCAAGCTCAAGATCATACATAGCAACAATACCAAGCCTACCAGCCTACGCTCCACTTAGGACCAAGCCTACCAGCGACGGGCCTCGCTCCGCTCGATCGTTAGAAGTTAGCCTCCCTCTTTATACTTGAATTTGGAGCATAACATAACAGTTCATGCAAGTGTGGCCTATTTTACTCAGTAATCTAAACATATGAGGTGGAAGTTCAGACAGAATAGAGCTCGAAGAGGAAAGTAGGCCCCCCTCCCCCCCTCCCGCGCGTCGTCTCCGTGAGGCGACTCGGGTGGGCACCCCGTCGGCCGCCGCCACAGCATGTCCACCAGCCACCGCCGCTGGCAAAACGACGTCGGGCGAAGCCCGTCGACGGCTGGCGGCAGCGGGATCCGGCCCCCGCGCGTGCTCTGGTCCTGCCGCCCCCTCCCCTCATCCGCATCGAGGCCGCTGGATCTGGCCTGGTGCTTCCCTTTGGCTGACTCCCTCCTTCTGATCCGTTCGGCACGCCACGGCTGCGGGCTTCCGGCGCCCTCGGGTGGCTGCGGTGGCCTGGCCTCGTGGCTGCCTCGGCAGCGGTTCCACCCGTTGTTGTCTGCTGGGCTGGGCGCAGCGTCCCTGCTCCCACACTCTTGCGTCGGCCTTCGTCGCCTCCTGCCCTCAAGCTCGCGCTGTCAACCGCCTAGTTCGCGCTATGCATCCTGCCTCCCGCAGATCCAACTGTCGCGTCTCCCGCCTCCATCGCCCCCACCCTGTTCGTTGTCGTCATGCTCCTGTGCATGCTTGCCAAACGAAGGTGGCGTCGTGGCTGCTCCTCCTTGGAGCCCTCCATCTCCCAGTTACCCCACTGGGATGCCGCTATCTCATAGCCTTTCCTGCTGGGGCATCCCACCTGTGGTCCTCACCGGTGGCTCTCGGCGTTAAGGGTGCCTGCCGACGTCTCTGCCGGTCGGATTCACCTCGATCTGGGGCCGTCTAGTTTCAGCGCTGCCCCGCACTATTGGCGGCTGCTCTGCGTCTCGTCGCGTGGAGAATGTGACGGTGGTTTGGGAGAAATCCATGGTCGGCCGGCTGCTGCTAGCCAAGACAGCGGCGACGCTTCCCGTCGTTCCCATCTTGATGTCGTTGTCTTCATTCCCCAGTCTTGTGATGTTTTTGGCGTGCTCTGTGGTGTTCTATGCTTGGTGATGCCCTTCAACTACGCCGGTGGCACACAGGTGCCGTGGAGTCTTCTCGGCCCGGCGTGACCGTTCAAATGTACCCCATGACACAGGTGGTCGACGGTGCAGTGTCATAGTTGAGTCTCGGCTCGCTACTGCAGTTCAAGCGCCGTGGTGCCCCTTTGTTGTGTTATTTTGGGTGTGCTATGTGGAGTTCTATGCACTAGCAAGTACTGACGCCTAAAGTCCTTTTGGAAAGGGCTTTTGCGGTTGCAGTGATCTACCAAGTAATCCATAGTTCATGGGAATTAGTCTGACTGCTACTCTGATTTTTCTTTTCTAACTAACAAGGTAGAGTTGGAACACAACAACAAAAATGTTATAAGGCAAAGTAGAGTTGGAAATAATTAACATTTATGCATGAGCCAATCCAACAAGAAATGCCGTACAGAGTAACTTCTGCAAAATGTACATATTCACATCACAGTTTGCTACACCATCACTTGTGAAACTAAATAAATCCGATAAGATTCAGCATCACCACATTAGCTACAAATATATTCCATCTTCCTGCTAACTGCAAATCATCTGCACCCATTTCTCCTCTTCGTGGGATAGAGGACTGAATAAACAACTGAGATTCATTATCTCAATTTTCATAAAAGAACGCTACAACAAAATAGTAGGTATTGCACTGACACTTGCAGTCCGTAAATCTCATCTATCTTCACTTATACTCCCTCCGTTCCTAAATATGTGTCTTTTTAAAGATTTCAAATAGACTACCACATACGGATGTATATAGACATATTTTAGAGTGTAGATTCACTCATTTTGCTCCGTATGTAGTCACTTGTTGAAATCTCTAGAAAGACAAATATTTAGGAACGGAGGGAGTAACAGCAAAAAAAAAATAGTTTGCTTCCAGTCACATCATCCTATAAACTAATTACCCCCAGCCAGCAACAGTTCAAACTTACTAGTATCTTTTCAGGTAGTTCACGAGCCATGATACTCGGTCCTCCTCAGTCATGGCCATATATGCAGAGCCCTGGGCATACTGATGTGAGCTTCCTTTCGCTCACCTAAACCTAGACATTTATAACAAGGTAAAGTTGAACACAACAAAAAAAATTTAAAACACAAAGTATATGGAAATCTAGACACTTATGCATGAGCCAATCCAACAAGAAATGCAGTACAGAGTATCTACTACAAAATGTATATACTCACATCACAGTTTGCCATACCATCACTTGTGAAACGGGATAAATCCAGTAAGATTCAGGATCACCACATTAGCTACAAAATGCAGTATATTCCATTTTTCTGCTAACTGCACATCATCTGCACCCATTTCTCCTCTTTGTTAACGACAGTAAGGGAGTGGGATAGAGAACTGGATAAACAATTGAGATTTATCTTCTCAATTTTCACAAAACGATGCTGCAACAAAACAGTAGGTGTTGCACTGAAACTTGCAGTCTGTAAATCTCATCTATCTTCACTTATGACAGCAAAAAAACATACAGTATGTTTACAGTCACATAATGCTGCAAAATAATTACCGCCAACCAGCAACAGTTAAAACTTAGTACTCCCTCCGTCACGGTTTAGAAGGCACAGTTAAATTTGCGTGCGTTTCCACAATAGACAAGGTTTAGGGTGCATTGCATTTATTTCTAGTAGCTAATTAGTACTCCGATATACTATTTCTATATGCATGCGTAGTGTGAATGCTATTTTTTAGCCCATCTCATAACCAATAGATAACCACCTAGGTCCCAGAGAATTTCCAAGCGCGCCTTCTAAACCGTGACGGAGGTAGTACTCCCTCTGGCTCTAATTAACTGTCCCGACCTATACTTCGTGTGCTTTACCACTTAGCTTGCGGGTCGCGTCAATTAAATGGGGCCGGGGGGAGTAGTATTTTTTCAAGAAGTTAATGAGCCATGATACCCGGTCTTCCTCGCTCATGGCCATATATGCAGAGCACTGGGCAGTGTTGTCCATCAACTGAGACAGAGCAACTAATAAATATTCCTCAGCAAAGCCGGGCATGTTCATCACAGCACTATACAGCACATCCGGATCCGCCTCATCCATCACAGTAGTACCATGAATGGGAGCTGCTAGAATGGCCTTTGTTGTGTCCTCTTCCTGTGCCATCAATGATCTTGGGACGATCTGAACAACAGAACAGTATAATCAGACAACAGAGCATGTACAGCTGGCCATGGTATAGCACAATTAAAACCATAATTCCGTTCTTCTTAGATGCATAATTAGTGCAGTTGTCACATATTTTAATCTGTAGTAATCTAGACATATGAGGCATCAAATAGATATAAAAAAAGACACTTAATTCGACACTTGTCATGATTATGCAGAAAAGTAAAAGCAATACAACAGTTAGCTTGGCGAGCACACATACCCCTCTGATGTGAGCAAGCTTCATCTTGTTCTCCTCTGAGTCTGATTCACACCATTTCACTAGTGTAGGGCAGCCACGGATGGTTAGCTGTTCAAGCTTAGTCAGTTGTAGTATGCTGTCAGGCAAAGACCTGATCCCCTCACAGCGCATGATCTGCAATTCCTTGAGAGAGGCAAGTTTTCCTAACCACTGCGGTAGTGACGTCATGCTTCTGCACACAGACAGCCTTAGGATCTGCAGAGATGTCACCTTGGCCAACCAACTCGGCAATTCTGCCTGGTCGAAGGACAATGATACAAGCGAGGAGAACTGTTGGATGATCTTAGGTGAGGTGGTCAGATCACTGCAACCGGTGATAGTTAAATCACGGAGGGCAGGGAGTCGGTGAAGCAACCTCCACTGATGCAAGGGCACCTTGGTGTTTTTGACAATCAGTTTTGTTATTGGAGAAGAGGAAGCACCACCGTGTGACGAGTTCTCATCCCATGATGATAGCACATTATCAGAATCTATTATCCGCAAAACCGTAGCTCTTGGTGCACATGGTTTTATCCTCAGCTTGGCACATTGATCTATGGTCAATGCCCCAAGCTTAGGCTCGCCACTGGTATATGCCGTGTTCCACTCTTCCAAGCTCTCCATGCGGCACAGACCTAGCTCTCGTAGGTATGGTAGTTGACCAAGTGATGGTAGGTCATTGCAATTAGGAAAATCACAGAAATATAACTGAGAAAGATTAGGGAGATGCTGCCTGATACCCATAAGCCAATTAGGAACGCTGACACTGCTATAACCACTTATATACAATCTCTGCACACTGGTTGGTGGCACTAGTTTTTCCAATACCTCCTTGTCATCCACAGACCTCCCACCCACGACAGTCCATTCAAATCTTAGCTCTATAATTTTTTGTATCTGCACCTGCCTTTGGGTCATTGACATGTGGGCCAGCCACCTGTTGGGCCCACATGTCATAGACACAAAGGCAAGTGCCTTAAGGCATCGAAGCATTGTCCGTTTTATACATCGTGCCTCTTCTGCAGACTTCACATTTTCGAGTCTATATATCGTCAGCACTTCAAGACAAAGCAGGCTGATATTGCTGCTAAATTTATCACTTGAAGCATGCACCACAAGATCAGCAGGAAGCTTCAATCTGGTGCAGTCTAAGAGGTACAATGTATGAAGCTTCATGAGGTTGCCAATACTTTCTGGTATACTGATGGAATAGGCTTTATTCTTAGACAAGTCCAGATGCTCTAGATTAGAAAGAGTACAGACAGAGTCAAGCAATCTGACAATTTCGTTTTCTGATGCCGGCGCCATGGCATTCATGCACCCCGATAGATTTAAATACCTGAGTTTGATTAGATTGCTAATGGCCTTTGACAGCCTTCCGATATGTTCCTTGTTACCTGATAAATTCAGATATTGAAGTTTGGTACAGCCACCCAAAGCTTCTGCTGTAGACACACTGCTGCGTGATAAATCCAGATGAACCAGCTGCTTGAGCTCTGCGAATGATATTGAAATTGAAAGTTCACGTATTTCAACACAACCTGATAAATCAAGATGCGTCATATCACCAATGGCCTCCGGCAGTGCTTTGATTTTATCAGAATCACCAAGGTTCAGGTAATTTAACTGTGAGAGCTCAGTAATACAACTGGGAACCATTTCATATCGGATTCCTGGAGCACGAAGAAATCTCAACTGCTTCAGTTGACCAATACAGCCAGGTAACTTCTTAATTAAGCATTCACTTAAATCCAAAACACGGAGGCACTTAGCTGACGAGAATGCACCATCACAAAGTTCTTGTCCGTAACAGCCCCTAAAGTGCAGCGAATATATATTTGCAGGAAAAGCCACAGACAGCTGCAATGACTTGGTACAATCTGTGAGCAATGCATAGCGGCAATTGTTTCCCTCAGTGTTAAGTTGATGGGCCAAAATCTCTCTTGCGAGATCATGCACTAGGTCATGCATCGTGAAGAATGTAATATATTTGTCTTCTTGTGTATAACCCTGCAGCAAAAAAATGTGAAATGATGTGTGCCTTCGTTATCCGAGGGAGTTTCAGAGTGCAAATATATATTTGGCACACACTTATTGTGTATTGTATTAGGGTATGACCACTATTACAAATATTTTAAACTATTCATATTTGTTACCCGTAACCGACAAAATTTGGCCAAAATGGAGAAATGACGTGTGCACAAATTTAACTTCGTACAATCCATGAATCTATACTCATTCACGTTTTTTTGTTAGTGAGCATAACACCGTACATTTGTACAACATACACATTTCTTAACTTTCCAATAAAATGTGAAAAAAAATAATTGCAACATGAGCATGTGCACTATAATGCTTCTGCTCCAGGAGTCATCGTGAAAACATACAATATGTGAGCTGGAATATCTAAGGTTGAAAGTAAGAGTAAAATTATGTTGTAACTCACCCAAGGTATCTTTGAATATTGAAGGAAGGACATCCCCAAAAGTTGAGTGACATAATTTTCGCAGAGCTGCATAGAATCAAATATCCTAGATTGCTCAACGAATCCAAGAGCAATCCATTGGTGAATTAGATCATACTTGGCTATTGTCTGACCTTTTCGAAAGATTGCACAATAGGAAAAGCACAACTTCAACCAAGCAGACATGTGGCTGTAGCTCAGCTGTAAGGACACAAGCACTTCATGGCCCACAGAAGTAGAAAGATTCCAAATATGACTGTCTCTCACCGACTCCCATTCATCTGACCTCATGCCGTTCAACATGTATCCAAGTGATTGGGCCGCTAAGGCCACTCCTCCACACTTGGTCGCAATCTCCCTTCCTATATGCTCCAATTGTTCTTGGTCGATTCGGTCTTCAAAGTCAGCTTTTTGTTTTATTATAGTCCAACACTCATTAACGGTCAAAGTCTCCAACTTGTATGGTGCAACTGCAGGACTACAAAATTTCCTTGCTAGACCTCCATCACGTGTAGTTACTATAATCACCTTGCTTCCTAGGCCAAGCCCTAGCATAACCTTCATTTTATCTAACTCTTTTGGGTTCTCCTCCCACAGGTCATCTAAAACAATAAGGATGCTCTTACCATCAAATAGCTCTTTGAGGTGTTTATGAAGCATCTGTTTGGTAGGTATATTGCTGATCTTGTCTGTTAACTGTGTTACTATGGAGTTGCCAATCTTGTTCAAGTTGAATTCCTGGGAAACATATACCCACACCCGAGTGTAGTCTTGGAACTTTGGGTCATTGAATACCAATTGTGCCAAGGTTGTCTTGCCAATGCCTCCAATGCCATATATTGGAAGGTTGACCATTTCTTCTGTGATGCTCTCGGATAAAATAGACAATATTTTCTGTTTTTCCTTGGTCCTTCCGATGATTACTTGTTCCACATCTGATGATGTTTCCCTGTCAGCAAGTTGCTGCACAGTACGGTTAGAGTTATCTGTTGGCATCAAATTGCAATGTATGTGTTCATTATTGTTTAGTTCAGCTACCATTATCTCCAACATATTAGACTCGCTCTTGAGACCAATTGTTGGACACGGGAACACATCTGCCATCTGCAACCAGTTTTTATGTGTAAGTACATGGAGAAGACCAATAGAATTATCATGATCATGAACTCACAGTCTCGTAAATTCTCTGGGATGATTAAGCTACATGTGTTTAAGCTAAGTAATTGTCTGATCGTTCAGTTAGATTGCTCTTCACAAAACGTGCAAACCGGCCAAGGAAAAAGATGTAATACCAGATGTTGGAATAAAAGTTCAACATATATACTAGAATGGCAAAATCCAACACATTGAAACAACAAACATATGAACACACCACCTTCACTAAGACGATACCGTTACACGAACAAGTCCATAGTCCTGAAAGAGGGTGACATGATGACATGATTGAAGCGGAAACAATGTGTGTGCCATGATTCTAACGCTAGGTTGATGCTTACGGAGCAGCATCATGCGGCCAGTGCTCTCCACCACCACCTCTTCCCCTCCGGCGGCGCCCCGAAGACACTCATCTCCTCCACTAGCTCGTTTCTCCTCCACCACTCTACTGCACCAGCCACTGAGCAACACCTCTCTGCGTCTCCTCTCTCCCACCACTGTCTCCAGAAGCCACTGCTGCAGCCTCCAGCAGCGTCCAGTGAGGGAGCCGCTGTTGGTTTTCTCCCTTTGACCGGGAAAACAAAATGACTGGGAAATGAGGAGCTGCAAAATCTACAACTGCTAGCTAGTCCATGTCCATGTACACAAACAACTGTTTTCTGCCAATCGGAAATTAGATGCTCTCTTGCTTTCATTTTGTTTGCGTTAAGTACGCAGATCATACCTGTCTCTTGGGAATATGAGTTTCTGTCTTGCTCAGAATATCTAGAACTTCTGCTATATTAGGTCGATTGTTTCTGTCAGGTTCAACACAACGCATTGCTGTGTCAATGCATATCTGCACTTGATGTGATTCCTCTAATGGGTACTCCGAAGTAGCCTTTATCCTATTCTTCCAATTGCCAAGCACCTATGAAACAGGAATAGAGAGATAATTTGGGATGAAAAATATGGAAGTACGATATACGATACTTGTTCAAAAGTATTCTTGACACACAAATTTCATGGTCAATACATTGTATGCAGGAGAGAAGTTTTTCTGTATATGTACATTCTAAGTCAAAAGGTGTGGCATGTGCTCTGATATATACCCAAAAAGGCTTTCGCCCCGCTTTATATATAAAGCAAACCACCAAGCCACAACATCCCACAAAGGTTCACGACACACACACACACATACATAAAGGTAGCACAAACACGCAGGTTCAAAGGGGGTTCTGCTGAGCGCGCAGCTCAACAAGCCCTAAATAAAACTCAAAAGGTTGAAGCAAAGGCCACCACATGGCTAATCCGGCTGTGTAGGTGCTCTGATATATACACCATATTCTTGTTCAAAGGTGTCACATACCACTTCCCAGATAACTAACCTAGATAGATAATATAAGATGTCTAATTAGGAGAGCAAAGTATTTTTTTACCATGTACTTGCTCCAAAATGCAGATGGAAACGCTCTTCGCAATCAAAAGGAACTTGAAATAAAAGAGATGTACTATATGTATATGTGCTTATCACCTCTCTCATGAAGCAAGGTTCTACGTGCACATTTCTTTCCATTTTTAGAATCTCCACATATGCATTTTTGGCACTTCACGAGTAGTATACAAAATTAATCATACTCTAGATTTTTCTTCTGGCAAGCAGATTAATTACATGAATAATTTGACTACTGGTTGTTTATGTTGATGACTAACAGTGCCATGTAGGTTCCTTATACATATAGTGGATATCCAATGCTGGTAGTTATTGGACTGGTGGAGCTCACTTTTTTTTCTTTCCGAAATACAAAAGGAAAGAAGCTTGTATATTAGGTTTTAAAAAATTATAGCTCAACTACGCTATCAACTCCTTACTTGGACGACCATAATGCATAAAGTACAGACATCAAAAATATCCATGTGGTGCTTTGTTATATGAACTAGTGTCAAACTGACCCAAAATGTTCTACCTTTTGCGTAAATTGCCCGACTTCGTCTGTTTCTATATAACCGGAGTAACCTGAAGACCCTTTAATTATCTCTATCATCACAAGACCTAAACTGAAGACATCATTCTTATGGGAGATATAGGCGTCTTTTATGAATTCTGGTGGCATATACGCCCTGCATGATATCAAATGACATGGTCAGCATAAATATTGTTTATTTGATCACAAAAGGGAGAAGACTGGAAAATGAGGAATTCCGTGAGGCACTTACTCGGTTCCTACAACTCTGTTTGTGACATGAGTGTGTGATCCACCGAAGAGCCTTGACAAACCAAAATCCGCCAGTCTAGGCGCCATGGAACTGTCTAGTAATATATTGGCAGGCTTCAGGTCAAGATGAAAGATTGGTGGTTCACAGCTGTGAAGGAAATTTAATCCTTCACAAATCCCCTTTATAATCTTGTAACGCGTGCTCCAATCAGGTGCAAAAGATTCTTCTACACAAGTTGATAAAGAGAACATTATATAGAAGAGAATTTAAGAATTTGGTTTTGCTTAAACACAAAAGAACATGAACGTATTGAAGTTAAGTTCCATCATACCACGAAGATGCTTGTCTAGGCTTCCACCCTGCAAGTACTCGAAGCAGAGGACTCTATATACGTGTCGGGTAAAACGATTTGCACCATTGTGTTCAATTAGTTCATTCTGTATTTCATAACAATAACCAAGTAACTGTACAATATTTGGATGCTTAACCTTCAAAAGGTTACCAACTTCATTGATATATTGTCTGTCATCATGTCCTAGCACCGTATCAACATGAAGCAACTTCACAGCAATCTCTCTCCCACTGTAAACTCCCTGCTTGACATAAGCATTGTACACAATTATTTCTTTATAACTGGTTCATTTGATGTTAGTTCTAGTATATTGATTGAAAGAAAAAATGCCAAGTAATAAGGTCTACCTTGTAAACATCTCCATACCCGCCCCTTCCAATCCTTGAGTGCTCTGAGAATCCATTTGTAATCTCACGTAAGATATGTAATGGTATACGCTTTTCTGCAGTCATGTTATATCAGCTAGCTTGGACCTTCTGTAGATATACAAAAGGAAAGTGTAAAAAAAAATATGTATGTTTAAATACAAGAAAAAAAAAATCTAACGATGGAAAAGAAGGCAAAATCATTGTGAGAAGAAATAGTTTAACATGGCATGGTCCTTGCATTATCTGACCATCGGTGGCATATGTAATATCAACTAGTGGGGGAACCAACCTGAAACCTCAACCAGGAACCATCGCCATCCAAGTCCTTCCACACCGGCTCCTCCCCTCTCCCCTCCGGCAGGGCTAGGCTAGCCGCCCGCGACGAGCTAGGTGAGGGTCTCACAACTGGGGCTGGATAGCAGTAGATCTAGTAGGCTTCCTGCTTAGGGCCTCCTGTATATGGATCTGAACTCCCTGAGCTAGCCTGTACAATGCAAAATCCAGTTCTTATCTACTCTTATATTGTACGGGATTGCCATAGAAACTTGCTTCTAAAGAAAATTGCCTTACATATCATGTCTCCTTGGATAAATGTCCTAAATCGAAACGACATGAAACCCAAAGAAGGCAGGCAGCGGCGATTCTGATGTAGCAGCAGCAGCAGATCTATATATCTATCTTCTAGTATGGATTTCCAAAAGCTAATGGAGATTTGGAAGTGCTGTTTCGCCACGACACAAAAGTTGCATTTAGGACTGAGGAGACCAGAAATGAGAGGGGGCATAAAGAAATCGCTAACCTGCTGCGTGAGTGGGGATCGATGGAGCTCTATACAGCAGCAGATGCCCAGCCGCGGCGTCCCCAGCGCCTTGAGACGCGCTTTGCCCTCGCCTTCTTCCCCTTCCCCCCGCGCCCGACGCGGCCTCCACCACAATCACTCTTCCCTTCTCAGCTACTGCCTCTACTGCTGCTGGATGGGTGGTTCTTTTCTTTTTCTTTTCCTTTTTCTTCAAGATTGATTGACGGGAGGCGTGGGCCAACGTATCGTCACGTCTTCTCCTTGTCTCACAAAGCACATCACGAGTCTGCTTTAAGGGCGTGCTCGCGTTCCTTCTAGTTTCACAAAACTTCACATATATCCAGCTAAACCTGGAAATAGTTTGTAATCCAGATTAAACCCAGCCTAATCCATACAGGTATAAGTCCAACAGCCAGACCAGTCCAGATCAAATTGCAAATGCTATAATCCAAGGACTGTAATATTTGGCACATGTGTGCCATATAAGCAAAACTGTCACACCTCTATTTCTTTAACTTTAAAGTACCACACGATCCCCTTTCTTTCACCCCGCCTTCTCCCGAACGACCCCGCAACCTCGCCCGAGAAACCTGCTTCTCCCGCACATCTCGCGTGCCCACCCCCGAAAAAACTGCCACTTCTTCACGTCTACCACATGATAAAAAAAATATTGCGCATGTCCCACACCTCCTTGGCACCAAAGCACGCCACCACAACCAACTCACCCTTAGGTAATTGTTGCTCAAACTAAAGAAACTAATCGTTTTGACCCCATTTTTTTACAATTTTATTACTACAAAAAGTACAGAAAATTACCACGATTTTCCCTCAGGACAAAGTTATCATGGTATTTGCATGCCAGTTATCAGGCCTGTGATCCGTAAGTTACCGTGCTATTTACATAGAACTTACCAGATACTATGTTTCAACAACCACACCCCTTTCAAAGTTACCATTGTGTTTTGTACACAAGTTATAAGGTCTTCGATGTGTAAAATACCGTGGTACTTACACATAAGTTATCAGGGTATGTGTACATCAACCTCGCCCCTGGTCAAAGTTACCATGGGGGATTGTACATGAGTTACCGGGTCTATAGTTCGTATATTATCATGATACTTATACCTAAAAACCTGGGTTTGTTTCGGTAACTTTTTTCATGGGTCAAAAATTACCATGATGTTTTTGCATAACTTATCACGCCTATAGCGGGTCAAAGTGGGCCGTTTTTCGGGCCAACCCACGAGCACATGTGCCCCTCATGACACTAAATATTATGTGGCTTTTCAGTGGCACAACATGTGTTGTGTTCATCTAAGAGGCCCGATGAGGCGAGTGTATGTTTTTAACAACTTGTTTTCCTTTGGTAAAAAGTTACCATCATGTTTATATTATAAGTTATCGGTTACGCGGTGCTTATATTATCATGTTATTCACACAAAAATTATCGGGATGTTTTGAACAACTTTTTCCTGGGACAAAAAGTTATCATGGTGATTCTAGGTAACTTACCAAGCCCGCAGTGCTTAAAATATTATGCTATTTACACAAAATTTATCAGGGATATGTTTCAACAAACCCCCCCTCCCCCCCCCACACACACGGGTCAAAAACTTATCATGGTGTTTAGTTATCACAGTGCATATGTTTTCATGCTATTTACACATAAAAATATCAGGGGAGGGAGGTATAGTACCGTGCTATTTATCAGGGGTATATCCAGGCACAAATCTCTGATCAATTCATATTTGCTTTTCCACAAATCATGGCAAAAAGGGAATAGAAAACATAAGTGGACAAGTTTCCTGCTATTGTTGCCTGAAATAGCTTATCCACACACAGAGAGCTGATGCTGAAGAACATCACTAGTCAGCATCAATAAGATACTAACACCTACTTCCTTCAGAAAAGACGGCGAAGACACTAGGATACAACACCATAATACATATGAAACCTTACACTAAAGTTGCAAAATTATCCATTCGTGGCCTATATACTCCCTATCAGACTATCACAAACAACAAACCAACAACTACAAATCCAACAGATTTCTGCTTCCAAATGCTAGTCAACAGCACAGAAAAAAGGCTAGCAGTAGCAAACGATCAATTTGCAATCTACATACTTTACTTTCCAACTACAATCAGGATAACTGGAACAATGTCACCTTGAAGTCCACACCAGGCTATGCCTAGGCCGGCAACGGGAACCTCATTCCAACCGAAATGTGCATGCACATTGTGAGGCATAAGGTCAAGATGGCCATGGACTTGGCGCTCAGGTACTTGACGGCGACGAGACCCCTTTCGGTGATTTCGTCACGGGCAACGACAATGCTCTTTCGTGCACCAGCGGACACCTGCTGAGTCGAGAACTCGAGGAATGACCGGACCATCTCTGCGGTACCCTGCCCGTGACATCCAGCACAAACCTCCAGTTGCTTGGCATGGCCAATGTGGTCGATACTCTCTCCATTACACAGCTAGGACCTGAATTGCAGACCTCTTGCACCACTGCTGCTTCAGCTCGAGAAATGGAGGCCTCCTTTGTGACCTGTCATGAGGTCCTGACAAACGTCTCGACGGCGCCGTTGCAGACGGACACGAGCAGGTCCTTGAGCTTGGCGTCGTCCTTGGGGTCAGTGACGCCTGCGAGCACCTGGTCGGAGGTGCGCACAGTCGCGGTCCTGTCGAGGTAGGCGGCGACGGCGGTGCTGACGAACACCCGGACGAGCTCCGCGGCGGCTTCCTTGCCCCTGTCGCTGCACAGCGCGGTGAGCCAGTCCGGCTGGCCAGGGGCGCGGGGCCGGGCCTCAGGATCATGGCAGGAGAGCACAAGGTTCCTGGCGAAGCTCCCGAGGACGGCGGAGGCGAACCCGGCGCCGTCGGGGGAGAGGAGGCGGTCCAAGATCCGGTCGTGCAGCGGCGGGGAGGGAGGATCCGGGCCCCGGGCGGCCCGGTGGGAGGAGAAGGCGCGGAGGGCCCCCGAGGCGAGCGACTCGGAGAGGGCGGAGGCGGCGGAGGAGACATGGTCGGAGGCGGCGAGCTTGGAGAGGATGAGTGCGGGGAAGGAGTGGAAGAACCGAAAAAAGTGGATCATGCTGCGATGCCGATCGAAGGGATACCGAATGGTGTGGCAGTTTTGCAATCGGGCACAGGATTGCCAAATACATATTTCAATAATCCAAACTGTCCGTATTTTCAAGCCAAACCGATCCAAACTATTCCCCACATACAGTTTGGACTTGAAGTTTCAAACCAAGGGTGTGCGATTACTACGGTAACAGAGGCATTGGAAAGGGTGATTAGCTGTTGCTGCATGTTACTCACCACCACAATGTATGTACATAGAACTGGTCGCCGCCGGTGCGCTGCTCCACGAGCGCCCGTTGCCACCACTGCTCGAGGTACTCCGCCTCCTGCGCCGGCGTCGCGCCAAGCCACACGAGGGGAGGGGGGAGGGGGCGGCGTAGCGCTCCGCCGGTGGCTCAGCCTTGGGAGGGGACGGCGGCAGCAAAGAGGACGAGGGCCTCCGCCAGCCTGGCCTGGTATGTAGGCCGCCTCCTGCTCATCCTCCTCGATGGAGGTCTGCATGGCGGCCGCCAACGCCACCTGGTAGGCAGCCTCCTCCTCTTCCGGCTGCACCCGTGGGGGTGGCGGAGGGTTGGTGTGGTGCCCCTGGACGCCGCGCCGGTGCTGCTCCGGCGTCAGGAGCTCCCAACGCCTGCGCACCGCGCCCGCTATGGCCGTGGCACCGTTAACACTGGGCTCCGCTGCGGATCCAGATGCTAGTCATGCAGCAGCGTCACATCTGGGTACGACAGCGGCTGCCTGTACTGCCAGTGCCACCGCACCTGGTGCATGGGGATGTGCAGACGCTGCCTCACAGGGCGGGCAGGCTCCGGTGACGGCGGAGGAAGCGCGAAGGACGGGGATCTTCCCCTTGTTCTTGCCAGATCCGATGAAGAAACCCATGGCGCATGCTAGGGTTCGCTTGTCGCCGACGAGGGAGCACGCGGAGGGGGCTAGACGTGGACGGGCAGTGGAAGTGGATGAGCCCCCTCCCCGCGCAGCTTCCAGTCGCTGATGCGTGGGCCTGCGGTAGGTGGTCGCATTAAATATGATTGCGTGCGGGGATTGGCCTACTGACATGTGGGGCCGCGGCGGACATTGAGCAGACGCGCGACGCGTCTGCTTCCTGTTTGGGCTTGAAATGCGCCGGCGCGGACATGAAGCGGACGCATTTTGGGTTTGGTCTAGCGTTTTTTGTCCGTGGGGACCCAAATGGACATGGGCGGACGAAATAGGTCGCCCCGCTGGAGTTGCTCTACACTCCATTGATATGTCTTCATGCTATTATATTACCAATCTTGGATGCTTTATATGCATTTTTTATTATTTTGGGCTAACTTATTAACCCAGTGCTGAGTGCTAGTTGTTGTTTTCTGCTTTTTTTTGTTTTCCAAAAAATCAGTACCAAATGGAGTCCAAAGGCTACGAAATTTTTTGACAATTTTTTACTGGACATAAGAGACCCTAGAAGTTTCAGGAGGAGACCAGAGGATGTATGAGGAGACGACAAGGCAACTCGGCGCGCCCTGAGGGCACGTCCTATTGCCTTATGGGCCCCTCAAGGCTCCGTTTGACCTAATTCCACTTCTATGAATCCAAATATTTGGAAACCAATAGAGAGCCACTCGAAACATTTTTTCGCTGCCGCAAGTCTCTGTTCTTCCACGATCCCATCTGGAGGCCTTTTCCGGTACTCTGCCGAAGGAGGAATTGATCATAGAGGGCTTCTACATCAGCCTTGCTGCTTTTCGATGATGTGTGAGTAGTTTACCACAGACCTATGGGTCCATAGCTAGTAGTTAGATGACTTCTCTCTCTCTTTGACCTTCAATACAATGTTCTCCTCGGTGTTGTTGGAGTTCTATCTGACGTAATCTTCTTTTCCGATGTGTTTGTAGGGATCTAATGAATTATGGGTTTATGATCTAAATATTCATGAGAAGTAATTGAGTCTTTTTTGAACTTTATTATGCATGATTGTTATAGTTTCGTACTTCTCTCCAATCAATCTGTTTGGTTTGGCCAACTAGAATGATTTATCTTCAATGGGAGAAATGCTTTGTAATGGGTTCAATATTGCGGTGCTCTATCCCAATGGCAGAAAGGGATAAGACATGTATTTGTATTGTTGCCATTAAGGATAAAATGATGGGGCTTATTCATATTAGTTGAGTTTAATTTATCTCATTTCATCTCGCTTAAGGTGTTACTTTGTTTTTATTAATTTAATACCCTAGATGCATGCTAGATAGTCGTCGATGGGTGGAGTAATAGTAGCAGATACAGGCAGGAGTCGGTCTACTTGTCTCGGACGTGATGCCTATTGCTACTTGTGATCTGCGTTGGGATTTCCCCGAAGAGGAAATGATGATGCAGTATAGTAGAGATAAGTATTTTCCTCAGTTAAGAACCAAGGTTATCAATCCAGTAGGAGAGCTAAGCAATGACTCGTTAGTAGCACTCGCACACAAACAACAAATCTTTGCAACCCAACGCGAACAAGGGGTTGTCAATCCCTTGAGGGTGCCGAGCAAGATTAAATTGTATAGTTTTTGATAGATAGATCGGACAAAAATACAGAATAAAATAAATAAAATAAAAACACAGCAAGGTATTTTTGGTTTTAATATATGATAGAAGATAGACCCAGGGACCATAGTTATCACTAGAGTCTTCTCTGTTAAAAATAGTATACAGTGGGTAAACAAATTACTCTTGGGGAATTGACGGAAAAGCAAATAATTATGACGATATCCAAAGCAATGATCATATATAGGCATCACGTTCGAGACAAGTAGCCCGAAACAATTCTACATCTACTACTATTACTCCACACATCGACCGCTATCCAGTATGCATTTAGTGTATTAAGTTTATGGAAAAACAGAGTGACGCCTTAAGCAAGATAACATGATGTAGATCGGGATGGCAATGGGTAGGGTATGGGCGGGTAAGACACTTTTCTACCCAAACCCATACCCAAATCTTTTTTCTATACCCACCCACTTCACTATCCATGGGCGCAAATTGGTACCCATGCCCATACCCATCGGATATCCTATACCAAATGGGTATCCGGTGGGTACAATATATAGCATTGACATGACAAAAGTAAGATAAGCCCACATATGAATAAACCCAATCTTTTTACCCCTAATAGAAATGATAGATACGTATTATGTCCCCTTTTTTCACTTGGATTGCGCAACGTAAGACCGAACCCATTACAAAGCACTCCTTCCCATTGCAAGATAAATCAATCTAGTTAGCTGATAACCCACAAGTATAGGGGTGAAGGAAATATGCCCTAGAGGCAATAATAAAGTTATTGTTTATTTCCTTATTTCATGATAAATGTTTATTATTCATGCTAGAATTGTATTAACCGGAAACGTAATACATGTGTGAATACATAGACAAACAGAGTGTCACTAGTATGCCTCTACTTGACTAGCTCGTTAATCAAAGATGGTTATGTTTCCTAACCATAGACAAAGAGTTGTTATTTGATTAACGGGATCACATCATTAGGAGAATGATATGATTGACTTGACCCATTCCGTTAGCTTAGCACTCGATTGTTTAGTATGTTGCTATTGCTTCTTCATGACTTATACATGTTCCTATGACTATGAGATTATGCAACTCCCGTTTACCGGAGGAACACTTTGTGTACTACCAAACGTCACAACGTAGCTGGGTGATTATAAAGGAGCTCTACAGGTGTCTCCAAAGGTACATGTTGGGTTGGCGTATTTCGAGATTAGGATTTGTCACTCCGATTGTCGGAGAGGTATCTCTAGGCCCTCTCGGTAATGCACATCACATAAGCCTTGCAAGCATTGCAACTAATGAGTTAGTTGCGAGATGATGTATTACGGAACGAGTAAAGAGACTTGCCGGTAACAAGATTGAACTAGGTATTGAGATACCGACGATCGAATCTCGGGCAAGTAACATACCGATGACAAAGGGAACAAAGTATGTTGTTATGCGGTCTGGCCGATAAAGATATTCGTAGAATATGTAGGAGCCAATATGAGCATCCAGGTTCCGCTATTGGTTATTGACCGGAGACGTGTCTCGGTCATGTCTACATTGTTCTCGAACCCGTAGGGTCCGCACGCTTAAGGTTTCGATGATAGTTATATTATGAGTTTATGAGTTTTTGATGTACCGAAGGAGTTCGGAGTCCCAGATGAGATCAGGGACATGACGAGGAGTCTCGAAATGGTCGAGACGTAAAGATCGATATATTGGACGACTATATTCGGACATCGGAAAGGTTCCGAGTGGTTCGGGTATTTTTCGGAGTACCGGGGAGTTACGAGAATACGGGAGAAGAAGTATATGGGCCTTCTTGGGCTTTACGGGAGAGGGAGAGGCAGGCCGCGCGCCCCCTAAGGCCTAGTCCGAATTGGACTAGGGGGAGGGGCTGCGCCCCCTCCTTCCTTCTCTTCCCTCTTCCCCTTCCTTATCTCCTACTCCTACTACATAGAAGGACTCCTAGTTGGACTAGGAAAGGGGGAATCCTACTCCCGGTGGGAGTAGGACTCCCCTAGGGTACGCCATAGAGAGGGCCGGCCGTCCCCTCCTCCACTCCTTTATATACGGGGGCAGGGGGCACCCCATAGACACACAAGTTGATCCTCGTGATCGTTTTCTTAGCCGTGTGCGGTGCCCCCCTCCACCATACTCCTCGATAATATTGTAGCAGTGCTTAGGCGAAGCCCTGCGACGGTAGAATATCAAGATCATCACCACGCCGTCGTGCTGACGGAACTATTCCCCGACACTTTGCTGGATCGGAGTCCGGGGATCGTCATCGAGCTGAACGTGTGCTAGAACTCGGAGGTGCCGTAGTTTCGGTGCTTGATCGGTCGGGCCGTGAAGACGTACGACTACATCAACCGCGTTGTCATAACGCTTCCGCTTCCGGTCTACGAGGGTACGTAGACAACACTCTCCCCTCTCGTTGCTATGCATCACCATGATCTTGTGTGTGCATAGGAATTTTATTGAAATTACTACGTTCCCCAACAGTGGCATTCGAGCTTAGGTTTTATGTGTTGATGTTATATGCACGAGTAGAACACAAGTGAGTTGTGGGCGATATAAGTCATACTGCTTACCAGCATGTCATACTTTGGTTCGGCAGTATTGTTGGATGAAGCGGCCCGGACCGACATTACGCGTACGCTTACGCGAGACTGGTTCTACCGACGTGCTTTGCACACAGGTGGCTGGCGGGTGTCAGTTTCTCCAACTTTAGTTGAACCGAGTGTGGCTACGCCCGGTCCTTGTGAAGGTTGAAACAGCACCAACTTGACAAAATATCATTGTGGTTTTTGATGCGTAGGTAAGAACGGTTCTTGCTAAGCCCGTAGCAGCCACGTAAAACTTGCAACAACAAAGTAGAGGACGTCTAACTTGTTTTTGCAGGGCATGTTGTGATGTGATATGGTCAAGATGTGATGAGATATAAGTTGTTTTATGAGATGATCATGTTTTCTTGAAGTTATCGGCAACTGGCAAAATCCTTATGGTTGTCTCTCTATTGCATAGATGCAAGCGCCCAATAATTGCTTTACTTTATCGCTATGCGATAGCCAATAGTTGCAAGAGCAATTGTTGCGACGAACGTGACGACACATTGATAGATCAAGATGATGGAGATCATGGTGTCATGCCGGTGACATAGAGATCATGACAGTACTTTGGAGATGGAAATCAAAGGCGCAAGATGATGATTGGCCATATCATGTCACATATTGATTGCATATGATGTTTATCTTTTATACATCTTATTTGCTTTGATTGACGGTAGCATTTTAAGATGATCTCTCACTAATTATCAAGAAGTGTTCTCCCTGAGTATGCACCGTTGCGAAAGTTCTTCGTGCTGAGACACCACGTGATGATCGGGTGTGATAGGCTCTACGTTCAAATACAACGGGTGCAAAACAGTTGCACACGCGGAATACTCAGGTTATACTTGATGAGCCAAGCATATACAGATATGGCCTCGGAACACGGAGACCAAAAGGTCGAGCGTGAATCATATAGTAGATATGATCAACATAGTGATTTTCACCAATGAAACTACTCCATCTCACGTGATGATCGGACATGGTTTAGTTGATTTGGATCACGTAATCACTTAGAGGATTAGAGGGATGTCTATCTAAGTGGAGTTCTTAGTAATATGATTAATTGACTTTAAATTTATCATGAACTTAGTCCTGGTAGTATTAGCATTATGTTGTAGATCAATTAGTTCGCGTTGTTACTTCCCTGTGTTTATTTTGATATGTTCCTAGAGAAAATTGTGTTGAAAGATGTTAGTAGCAATGATGCGGATTGGATCCGTGATCTGAGGTTTATCCTCATTGCTGCACAGAAGAATTATGTCCTTGATGCACCGCTAGGTGACAGACCTATTGCAGGAGCATATGTAGACGTTATGAATGTTTGGCTAGCTCAATATGATGACTACTTGATAGTTTAGTGCACCATGCTTAATGGCTTAGAATCGGGACTTCAAAGACGTTTTGAACGTCATGGACCATATGAGATGTTCCAGGAGTTGAAGTTAATATTTGAAGCAAATACCCGAGTTGAGAGATATGAAATCTCTAACAAGTTCTATAGCTAAAAGATGGAGGAGAATCGCTCGACTAGTGAGCATGTGCTCAGATTGTCTGGGTACTACAATCGCTTGAATCAAGTGGGAGTTAATCTTCCAGATAAGATAGTGATTGATAGAATTCTCTAGTCACCATCACCAAGTTAATAGAACTTTGTGATGAACTATAGTATGCAAGGGATGACGAAAATGACTCCCGAGCTTTTCATGATGATGAAATCAATGAAGGTAGAAATCAAGAAAGAGCATCAAGTGTTGATGGTTGACAAGATCACTAGTTTCAAGAAAAGGGCAAAGGATAAAAAAGGGGAACTTCAAGAAAAACAGCAAGCAAGTTGCTGCTCAAGTGAAGAAGCCCAATTCTGGTCCTAAGCCTGAGACTAAGTGCTTCTACTGCAAAGGGACTGGTCACTGGAAGCGGAACTACCCCAAGTGATTGGCGGATAAGAAGGATGGCAAAGTGAACATAAGTATATTTAATATACATGTTATTGATGTGTACTTTACTAGTGTTTATAGCAACCCCTCAGTATTAGATACTAGTTCAGTTGCTAAGATTAGTAACTGGAAACGGGAGTTGCAGAATAAACAGAGACTAGTTAAGGGTGAAGTGACGATGTGTGTTGGAAGTGGTTCCAAGATTGATATGATCATCATCGCACACTCCCTATACTTTCGGGATTAGTGTTGAACCTAAATAAGTGTTATTTGGTGTTTGCGTTGAGCATGAATATGATTTGATCATGTTTATTATAATACGATTATTCATTTAAGTAAGAGAATAAATTGTTGTTCTGTTTACATGAATAAAACCTTATATGGTTACACACCCAATGAAAATGGTTCATTGGATCTCGATCGTAGTGACACACATATTCATAATATTGAAACCAAAAGATGCAAAGTTAATAATGATAGTGCAACTTATTTGTGGCACTGCCATTTAGGTCATATTGGTGTAAAGCGCATGAAAAAACTCCATGCTGATGGGATTTTGGAATCACCTGATTATGAATCACTTGATGCTTGCGAACCATGCCTCATGGGCAAGATGACTAAGACTCCGTTCTCTGGAACAATGGAGCGAGCAACTGACTTATTGGAAATCATACATACTGATGTATGTGGTCCGATGAATATTAAAGCTCGTGACAAGTATCATTATTTTCCGACCTTCACAGATGATTTAAGCAGATATGAGTATATCTACTTGATGAAACATAAGTCTAAAACATTTGAGAAGTTCAAAGAATTTCAGAGTGAAGTGGAGAATCATCGTGACAAGAAAATAAAGTTTCTACGATCTGATCGCAGAGACGAATATTTGAGTTACGAGTTTGGTCTTCAATTAAAACAATGTGGAATAGTTTCGCAAACTCATGCCACCTGGAACACCACAGCATAATGGTGTGTCCGAACGTCATAACCGTACTTTATTGGATATAGTACAATCTATGATGTTTCTTACCGATTTACCAATATCGTTTTGGGATCATGCATTAGAGACAGCTGCATTCACGTTAAAAAAGGGGCACCATCTAAGTCTGTTGAGACGACACAATCTGAACTGTGGTTTGGCAAGAAACCAAAGTTGTCGTTTCTTAAAGTTTTGGGTTGTGATGCTTATGAGAAAAAGTTTCATCCTGATAAGCTCAAACCCAAATCGGAGAAATATGTCTTCATAGGATACCCAAAGGAGACTGTTGGGTACACCTTCTATCACAGATCCGAAGGCAAGACATTCGTTGCTAAGAATGGATCCTTTCTAGAGAAGGAGCTTCTCTCGAAAGAAGTGAGTGGGAGGAAAGTAGAACTTGATGAGGTAACTGTACCTACTCCCTTATTGGAAAGTAGTACATCACAGAAACCAGTTTCTGTGACACCTACACCAATTAGTGAGGAAGCTAATGATGATGATCATGAAACTTCAGAACAAGATACTACTGAACTTCGTAGATCAACCAGAGTAAGATCCGCACCAGAGTGGTACAGTAATCCTGTTCTGGAAGTCATGCTACTAGATCATGATGAACCTACGAACTATGGAGAAGCGATGGTGAACCCAGATTCCGCAAAATGGCTTGAAGCTATGAAATCTGAGATGGGATCCATGTATGAGAACAAAGTATGGACTTTGGTTGACTTGCCCAATGATCGGCAAGCAATTGAGAATAAATGGATCTTCAAGAAGAAGACTGACGCTGACGGTAATGTTACTGTCTACAAAGCTCGACTTGTCGCAAAAGGTTTTCGACAAGTTCAAGGGATTGACTACGATGAGACCTTCTCACCCGTAGCGATGCTTAAGTCTGTCCGAATCTATTAGCAATTGCCGCATTTTATGATTATGAAATTTGGCAGATGGATGTCAAAACTGCATTCCTGAATGGATTTCTGGAAGAAGAGTTGTATATGATGCAGCCGGAAGGTTTTATCGATCCAAAGGGAGCTAACAAAGTGTGCAAGCTCCAGCGATCCATCTATGGACTGGTGCAAGCATCTCGGAGTTGGAATATACGCTTTGATAAGTTGATCAAAGCATATAGTTTTATACAGACTTGCGGTGAAGCCTGTATTTACAAGAAAGTGAGTGGGAGAACTACACCATTTCTGATAAGTATATGTGTATGACATATTGTTGATCGGAAATAATGTAGAATTATTCTACAAGGCATAAAGGAGTGTTTGAAAGGATTTTTTTCAAAGAAAACCTCGGTGAAGCTGCTTACATATTGAGCATCAAGATCTATAGAGATAGATCAAGACGCTTGATAAGTTTTTTTCAATGAGTACATACCTTGACAAGATTTTGAAGTAGTTCAAAATGGAACAGTCAAAGAAAGAATTCTTGCCTGTGTTACAAGGTGTGAAATTGAGTAAGACTCAAAGCCGGACCATGGCAGAAAATAGAATGAGAATGAAAGTCATTCCCTATGCCTTGGCCATAGGTTCTATACTGTGTACCAGACCTATTGTATACCCTACACTAATTTTGGCAAGGGAGTACAATAGTGATCTAGAAGTAGATCACTGGACAACGGTCAAAATTATCCTTAGTGGAATAAGGATATGTTTCTCGATTATGGAGGTGACAAAAGGTTCGTCGTAAAAGGGTTACGTCGGTACAAGTTTTGGCACTGATCCGGATGACTCTTAGTCTTCATCTGGATACATATTGAAAGTGGGAGCAATTAGCTAAAGTAGCTCCGTGCAGAGCATTGTAGACATAGAAAATTGCAAAATACTTACGGATCTGAATATGGCAGACCCATTGACTAAACTTCTCTCAAAGGAAAAACATGATCACACCTTAGTATTCTTTGGGTGTCAATCACATAGCAATGTGAACTAGATTACTGACTCTAGTAAACCCTTTGGGTGTTGGTCACATATCGATGTGAACTTTGGGTGTTAACCACATAAAGATGTGAACTATTGATGTTAGATCACATGGCGATGTGAACTAGATTATTGACTCTAGTGCAAGTGGGAGACTGAAGGAAATATGCCCTAGAGGCAATAATAAAGTTATTATTTATTTCCTTATTTCATGATAAATGTTTATTATTCATGCTAGAATTGTATTAACCGGAAACGTAATACATGTGTGAATACATAGACAAACAGAGTGTCACTAGTATGCCTCTACTTGAGTAGCTCGTTAATCAAAGATGGTTATGTTTCCTAACCATAGACAAAGAGTTGTTATTTGATTAATGGGATCACATCATTAGGAGAATGATATGATTGACTTGACCCATTCTGTTAGCTTAGCACTCGATCGTTTAGTATGTTGCTATTGCTTTCTTCATGACTTATACATGTTCCTATGACTATGAGATTATGCAACTCCCGTTTACCGGAGGAACACTTTGTGTACTACCAAACGTCACAACGTAGCTGGGTGATTATAAAGGAGCTCTACAGGTGTCTCCAAAGGTACATGTTGGGTTGGCGTATTTCAAGATTAGGATTTGTCACTTCGATTGTCGGAGAGGTATCTCTAGACCCTCTCGGTAATGCACATCACATAAGCCTTGCAAGCATTGCAACTAATGAGTTAGTTGCGAGATGATGTATTACGGAACGAGTAAAGATACTTGCCGGTAACGAGATTGAACTAGGTATTGAGATACCGACGATCGAATCTCGGGCAAGTAACATACCGATGACAAAGGGAACAACGTATGTTGTTATGCGGTCTGACCGATAAAGATCTTCGTAGAATATGTAGGAGCCAATATGAGCATCCAGATTCCGCTATTGGTTATTGACCAGAGACGTGTCTCGGTCATGTCTACATTGTTCTTGAACCCGTAGGGTCCGCACGCTTAAGGTTTCGATGATAGTTATGTTATGAGTTTATGAGTTTTTGATGTACCGAAGGAGTTCGGAGTCCCGGATGAGATCGGGGACATGACGAGGAGTCTCGAAATGGTCGAGACGTAAAGATCGATATATTGGACGACTATATTCAGACATCGGAAAGGTTCTGAGTGGTTCGGGTATTTTTCGGAGTACCGGGGAGTTACGGGAATACGGGAGAAGAAGTATATGGACCTTCTTGGGCTTTACGGGAGAGGGAGAGGCAGGCCGCCCCCCCCCCAAGGCCTAGTCCGAATTGGACTAGGGGGAGGGGCTGCGCCCCCTCCTTCCTTCTCTTCCCTCTTCCCCTTCCTTGTTTCCTACTCCTACTACATAGAAGGACTCCTAGTTGGACTAGGAAAGGGGGAATCCTACTCCCGGTGGGAGTAGGACTCCCCTAGGGCGCGCCATAGAGAGGGACGGCCCTCCCCTCCTCCACTCCTTTATATACGGGGGCAGGGGGCACCCCATAGACACACAAGTTGATCCTCGTGATCGTTTTCTTAGCCGTGTGCGGTGCCCCCCTCCACCATACTCCTCGATAATATTGTAGCAGTGCTTAGGCGAAGCCCTGCGACGATAGAACATCAAGATCGTCACCACGCCGTCGTGCTGACGGAACTCTTCCCCGACACTTTGCTGGATCGGAGTCCGGGGATCGTCATCGAGCTGAACGTGTGCTAGAACTCGGAGGTGCCGTAGTTTCGGTGCTTGATCGGTCGGGCCGTGAAGACGTACGACTACATCAACCGCGTTGTCATAACGCTTCCGCTTCCGGTCTACCAGGGTACGTAGACAACACTCTCCCCTCTCGTTGCTATGCATCACCATGATCTTGCGTGTGCGTAGGAATTTTATTGAAATTACTACGTTCCCCAACAAGGGGATCGCAACATTTTTCGAGGATAGAGTATTCAACCCAAATTTATTGATTCGACACAAGGGGAGCCAAAAAATATTCTCAAGTATTAGCAGCTGAGTTGTCAATTCAACCACACCTGGAAACTTAATATCTGCAGCAAAGTGTTTAGTAGCAAAGTAATATGATAGTAGTGGTAACGGTAGCAAAAGTAATATTTTTGGTTTTATAGTGATTGTAACAGTAGCAATGTAAAAGTAAATAAGCGAAGAACAATATATGAAAAGCTCGTAGGTAATGGATCAGTGATGGATAATTATGTCGGATGTGATCAATCATGCAACAGTTATAACATAGGGTGACACAGAACTAGCTCCAGTTCATCAATGTAATGTAGGCATGTATTCCGAATATAGTCACACGTGCTTATGGAAAAGAACTTGCATGACTGATACGTCCCTTTTGCATCATGCTTTTATATTGATATTTATTGCATTATGGGCTGTTATTACACATTATGTCAAAATACTTATGCCTATTCTCTCTTATTTTACAAGGTTTACATGAAGAGGGAGAATGCCGATAGCTGGGATTCTGGGCTGGAAAATGAGCAAATATTAGAGACCTATTCTGCACAGCTCCAAAAGTCCTGAAACTTCACGGAAGCTATTTCCAGAATATATAAAACATACTTAGCGCAAGAAGTTCCAGAAGGGGGCCACACCCTGGCCACGAGGGTGGTGGGCGCGCCCTACCCCCTGCCTCGTGGGCCTCCTGGTGGCCCTCCGATGCCCATCTTCTGCTATATGGAGTCTTTCTCGTTGAGGAAAACTTCATAAGCAAGCTTTCGGGACGAGACTCCGCCACCACGAGGCGAAACCTTGGTGGAACCAATCTAGGGTTCTGGCGGAGCTGTTCTGCCGGGGGAACTTCCCTCTAGGAGGGGGAAATCATCACCATCGTCATCACCAACGATCCTCTCATCGGGAGGGGGGTCAATCTCCATCAACATCTTCACCATCACCATCTCATCTCAAACCCTAGTTCATCTCTCGTATCCAATCTTTGTATCCATACCTCAGATTGGTACCTATGGGTTGCTAGTAGTGTTGATTACTCCTTGTAGTTGATGCTAGTTGGTTTACTTGGTGGAAGATCATATGTTCAGATCCATTATGCATATTAATACCCCTCTAATTATGAACATGAATATGCTTTGTGAGTAGTTACGTTTGTTCCTGGGGACATGGGAGAAGTCTTGCTATTAGTAGTCATGTGAATTTGGTATTCGTTCGATATTTTGATGACATGTATGTTGTCATCCCTCTAGTGGTGTCATGTGAACGTCGACTACATGACACTTCACCATTGTTTGGGCCTAGAGGGAGGCATTGGGAAGTAATAAGTAGATGATGGGTTGCTAGAGTGACAGAAGCTTAAACCCTAGTTTATGTGTTGCTTTGTAAGGGGCTGATTTGGATCCATATGTTTCATGCTATGGTAAGGTTCACCTTAATACTTCTGTTGTAGTTGCGGATGCTTGCAATGGGGGTTAATCATAAGTGGGATACTTGTACAAGTAAGGACAGTACGCAAGCATCGGTCCACCCACATATCAGATTATCAAAGTACCGAACGCGAATCATATGAACGTGATGAAAACTAGCTTGACGATAATTCCCATGTGTCCTCGGGAGCGCTTTCCTTCATATAAGAGTTTGTCCAGGCTTGTCCTTTGCTACAAAAAGGATCGGGCCATCTTGCTGCACCTTATTTACTTTTATTACTTACTACTCGTTACCAATTACCTTATCACAAAACTATCTGTTACCGATAATTTTAGTGCTTGCAGAGAATACCTTGCTGAAAACCGCTTATCATTTCCTTTTGCTCCTCGTTGGGTTCGACACTCTTACTTGTCGAAAGGACTACGATAGATACCCTATATTTGTGGGTCATCAAGACTCTTTTCTGGCGCCGTTGCCGGGGAGTGAAGTGCCTTTGGTAGGTGGAATTTGGTAAGGAAAAAATTTATATAGTGTGCTGAAATTTACTGTCACTTGTTACTATGGAAAGTAATCCTTTGAGGGGCTTGTTCGGGGTATCTTCACCTCGACCGGTAGAGCAAATAGTTGCTCCTCAACCTACTGGACCTACTGAAAATGAAAATGTTTACTTAGAAATTCCTTCGGGTATGATAGAGAAACTGCTAGCTAATCCTTTCGCAGGAGATGGAACATTGCATCCCGACTTACACTTAATCTATGTGGATGAAGTTTGTGGATTATTTAAGCTTGCAGGTATGCCCGATGATGTTATCAAGAAGAAGGTCTTCCCTTTATCTTTGAAGGTAGATGCATTGACATGGTATAGGCTATGTGATGATATGGGATCATGGGACTACAAACAGTTGAAATTGGAATTCCATCAGAAGTTTTTTCCTATGCATCTTGTTCATCGTGATCGTAATTATATATATAATTTTTGGCCTCGCCAAGGAGAAAGCATCGCTCAAGCTTGGGGAGGCTTAAGTCAATGTTATATTCATGCCCCAATCATGAGCTCTCAAGAGATGATTATTCAAAAATTTCATGCTCGACTTTCTCACAACAATCGCTCCATGCTCGATACTTCTTGTACTGGTTCCTTTATGATGAAAACTATTGAATACAAATGGAATTTATTGGAGATAATTAAACGCAACTCTGAAGATTGGGATCTCGACGAAGGTAAAGAGTCAGGTATAACACCTAAGTTTGATTGTGTTAAATATTTTATGGATACCGATGTTTTCCATAAATTTAGCACTAAATATGGACTTGACTCTGAGATAGTAGCTTCTTTCTATGAATCCTTTGCTACTCATGTTGATGTCCCTAAGGAGAAGTGGTTTAAAAATAATCCTCCCATTGAAGTAAAAGTAGTTGCACCTATGAAAGTTGAAGAAAAGACTATCACTTATAATGATCGTGTTGTTCCTACTGCTTATGTTGAGAAATCACCTTTCCCTCTTAGAATAAAGAATCATGCTAAAGCTTTAACTATGGTCAACAGAAGTAATATTAAGACACCTAAACCCCCTGAGAAAATTAAAGTTGAACCTAAAATTGCTATGGTTAAAGATCTCTTAGCCGATAATATTGATGGGCATGTTATTTACTTCTGTGATGAAGCTGCTAGAATTGCTAGGCCCGATGCTAAAAATAAACACAGACCTGTTGTAGGCATGCCTGTTATTTCTGTTAAAATAGGAGATCACTGTTATCATGGCTTATGTGATATGGGTGCTAGTGCTAGTGCAATACCTATTTCCTTATACAAAGAAATTATGCATGATATTGCACCAACTGAGATAGAAGGTATTGATGTTACCATTAAGCTTGCCAATAGAGATACTATTTCATCAATTGGGATTGTTAGAGACGTTGAAGTCTTGTGTGGGAAGGTTAAATATCATGCTGATTTTCTTGTTCTTGGTTCCCCACAAGATAGCTTTTGTCCCATTATATTTGGTAGACCCTTCTTAAATATTGTCAATACTAAGATAGACTGCAATAAGGATATTGTTTCTGTTGGTTTAGGGGATATGTCTCATGAGTTCAATTTTGCTAAATTTCGTAGGCAACCCCATGATAAAGAATTGCCTAGTAAAGATGAAATTATTGGTCTTGCTTCTATTGCCGTGCCTCCTACTGATCCATTAGAACAATATTTGCTAGACCATGAAAATGATATGTTCATGAATGAAAAAGGGAAATAGATGAAGTATTCTTTAAACAGGGACCTATTCTGAAACACAATTTGCCTGTTGAAATCCTAGGGGATCCTCCTCCACCCAAGGGTGATCCCGTGTTTGAGCTTAAACCATTACCTGATACTCTTAAATATGCTTATCTTGATGAAAAGAAAATATATCATGTTATTATTAGTTCTAACCTTTCAGAGAAGGAGGAAGAGAAATTATTGAAAACTCTGAAGAAGTACCGTGCTGCTGTTGGATATGCTCTTGATGATCTTAAGGGCATTAGTCCTAATCTATGTCAACACAAAATAAATTTGGAGGAAGACGCCAAACCAGTTACTGATCATCAACGACGGCTGAATCCTAAGATGAAAGAAGTGGTAAGAAAAGAAATATTAAAGCTCCTTAAGGCAGGTATATATAATTTATCCCATTGCTGATAGTCAGTGGGTAAGTCCTGTTCATTGTGTCCCTAATAAGGGAGGTATTACTGTTGTTCCTAATGATAAAGATGAATTGATCCCGCAAAGACTTATTACAGGCTATAGGATGGTAATTGATTTCCGCAAATTAAATAAGGCTACTAAAAAGGATCATTACCCCTTACCTTTTATTGATCAAATGCTAGAAAGATTATCCAAACATACACATTTTTGCTTTCTAGATGGTTACTCTGGCTTCTCTCAAATACCCGTGTCAGCTGATGATCAATTGATACGTCTCCAACGTATCTATAATTTTTGATTGCTCCATGCTATATTATCTACTGTTTTGGGCAATATTGGGATTTATTGTCCACTTTTATATTATTTTTGGGACTAACCTATTAACCGGAGGCCCAGCCCAGATTTGCTGTTTTATGCCTATTTCAGTGTTTCGAAGAAAAGGAATATCAGACGGAGTCGAAACGGAACGAAATCAACTGGAGAAGTTATTTTGGGAAGAAAACACACCTGATGGACTTGGACCCCACGTCAAGGAAGGAACGAGGTGCTCACGAGGGTGGGGGCGCCCCCCTGTCTCGTGGGGCCCCCGTGGCTCCCCTGACGTACCTCCTGCACACATATATACCTACGTGACCTAAAACTTCCAAAACGCAACATAGATCGGGAGTTCCGCCGCCAGAAGCCTCCGTAGCCACCAAAAACCAATCAGGACCCTGTTCCGGCACCCTGCCGGAGGGGGGAACCCTCACCGGTGGCCATCTTCATGATCCCAGTGCTCTCCATGACGGGGAGGGAGTAGTTCTCCCTCGGGGCTGAGGGTATGTACCAGTAGCTATGTGTTTGATCTCTCTCTCTCTCTCTCTCTATCTCTTGTGTTCTTGAGATGATACGATCTTGATGTATCGCGAGATTTGCTATTATATTTGGATCCTATGATGTTTCTTCCCCCCTCTTCTCTCTTGTAATAAATCGAGTTTCCCCTTTGAAGTAATCTTATCGGATTGAGTCTTTAAAGACTTGAGAACACTTGATGTATCTCTTGCCGTGGATATCTGTGGTGACAATGGGATAGCACGTGCCACTTGATGTATGTTAAGGTGACCAACTTGCGGGTTTCGTGACATTGGGAACCTATGCATAGGGGTTGGCACACGTTTTCATCGTGATTCTCTGGTAGAACTTTGGGGCACTCTTTGAGGTCCTTTGTGTTGGTTGAATAGATGAATTGAGATTGTGTGATGCATATCGTATAATCATGCCCATGGATACTTGAGGTGACATTGGAGTATCTAGGTGACATTAGGGTTTTGGTTGATTTGTATCTTAAGGTGTTATTCTAGTACGAACTCTAGGGCTGTTTGTGACACTTATAGGAATAGCCCAACGGATTGATTGGAAATAATAACTTTGAGGTGGTTTCGTACCCTACCATAATCTCTTCGTTCATTCTCCTCTATTAGTGACTTTGGAGTGAATCTTTGTTGCATGTTGAGGGATAGTTATGTGATCCAATTATGTTAGTATTGTTGAGGGAACTTACACTAGCTAAAGTATGAACCCTAGGCCTTATTTCCTATCATTGCAATACCGTTTACGCTCACTTTTATCACTTGCTACCTTGCTGTTTTTATAATTTCAGATTACAAATACCTTTATCTACCATCCATATACCACTTGTTTCACCATCTCTTCGCCGAACTAGTGCACCTATACAATTTACCATTGTATTGGGTGTGTTGGGGACACAAGAGACTCTTTGTTATTTGGTTGCAGGGTTGCTTGAGAGAGACCATCTTCATCCTACGCCTCCTACGAATTGATAAACCTTAGGTCATCCACTTGAGGGAAATTTGCTACTGTCCTACAAACCTCTGCACTTGGAGGCCCAACAACGTCTACAAGAAGAAGGTTGTGTAGTAGACATCATCAATCAAAGACCACTTTTACTTTCCCTTTCGGTACTTTTGCTTATAGACGTATGCCTTTTGGTTTATGTAATGCACCTGCTACCTTCCAAAGATGCATGATGGCTATATTCTCTGACTTTTGTGAAAAGATATGTGAGATTTTCATGGACAATTTCTCCATTTATGGATCCTCTTTTGATGATTGCTTAAGCAACCTTGATTGAGTTTTGCAGAGATGTGAAGAAACTAATCTTGTCTTGAATTGGGAGAAGTGCCACTTTATGGTTAATGAAGGTATTGTCTTGGGGCATAAAATTTCTGAAAGAGGTATTGAAGTTGACAAAGCTAAAGTTGATGCTATTGAAAAGATGCCATGTCCCAAGGACATTAAAGGTATAAGAAGTTTTCTGGGTCATGCCGGTTTTTATAAGAGGTTCATTAAGGACTTCTTAAAAATTTCTCGGCCTCTAACTAATCTATTAAAAAAAGATATTCCTTTTGTCTTTGATGATGATTCTGTAGAAGCATTTGAAATACTTAAGAAAGCATTGATTTCTGCACCTATTGTTCAGCCACCTGATTAGAATTTACCCTTTGAAATTATGTGTGATGCTAGTGATTATGCTATAGGTGCTGTTCTAGGGAAAATAGTTGATAAGAAATTAAATGTTATTCAATATGCTAGTAAAACTCTAGACAATGCCCAGAAAAATTATCACTACAAGAAATATGTCAACTTATGACCTTCTGTCAGTGACCCTCGAAGAATTGGTCATAAATCTATGACCATTTTAGACCAATTGGTCAAAAGCTGTTCAGGGGGCTCCAAACCCTGAACCATTGCGACCATTTTGGTCAGAAAGGTCGTAATTTCCTTACACGAAATGGTCACAAAGCAAACAGTGCTAGTCCGCTGCCTTATTTCTAGCTGATCATGACCAATATAGATGGTCATAGCCTTGTAGATCGTGGTGGGTTGTGATGACTAGGCGCCATCTCATCAGTTTTGCCTATGTGTCATGTCCATGTGGCAGTTTTTGCCCTAGGTTGTGAAGCAACCTATATTTCTATCATTCCCAAAATTCCCAAAAAAATCTCATAAATTCTTTGGGTCATATCTTCATCAAATATTTAAAAATCCCTCCTTGCCTAGTTCAAAACTAATTCAACAATATTCATTTTCCTATTATGTTCACAACAACACTTTATGAAGGAAGTGCTATTTATATATTCTTGATTGCCCTAGGAATTTTTGGGCACTCTTTCCTATCCAAATCATTACCGCATGACAAAATTCAGCTCCATTTGCCTAGCAAATCTTCCTCGGCAAATTTCCAAAGTTTTTGTCCACCTAGAAGCATTGTGAAGGAAGTACCTTTTTATATCTCTAAATGACATGAAATTTATATAGTTCCTTCATATGCCCGAATTATCACCCTCCTCCAAATTGCAGCTCAGTCAAATCATCTATGTGAGCCCAGGTTCAATTTATATTTTATGGCCAAATTGGCACGTTGCAAAGCAAGTGTTATATAGACCCCTCCTATTACCCTCAAACTTTTCAGGCACTCTTCCATACCCAAATCATTGCCACATGATAATATTCAGCTCAATTTTCCTAGTAAATCTTTCTCAGGAAATTTCCAAAGTTTCTACCTCGAGAGAAGCTTTGTGAAGTAAGTACTAGCTAGGCTTACCCAAATGATCTGAAAATTTACCAGCGCATGACCATACCTAAGTAACTTACCTACACCAATTTTGAGCTCATTTCATTCATCCAATCTCTCTCACTAGTTTTCCCAAGTTTCTGTCCATAGAGGAGCATTGTGAAGGAAGTACCACTTTGGCATGTCCAAATGGTATCAATTTTTTACAATGCTTTCCTATGCCTAAATAACCATCCTCCACAAAATTTCAGCTCAATCCATTCATTATGTTGAGCCCAGCTTCAACATTCATATTTTTGTCCAGCGTGGTACTTTGCAAAGCAAGTGGCACCTAGGATCCTCCTTTTGATCTAAAAATTTGTGAAGACATTCTCCTTAGTAGATGATCATCCTCAGCCAAAACTCACGCCCATTGGCCATGTGCATTTTCCGTACCGCTAATCAAACACTTGGCTGCTAATTCATGTTTGAGCATCGATCAGTCTCCTCGTGAGAATCTTATGTTGTACTTTTCTTCCTAGCACCAACCTGGGGAGTGCCCAGCCGACTAGACATGCCTAGGCTGCCCAGAACACATGGCAACATTACGGTCACGCGGTGACCACGCGACGGGCATGCGAGTTTACGCGCTCTAGAGTTGGGGCCCTCGGCCACCGCCCAAACCTCGACGTATCGCCACCAAACCATGTATTTATGATTAAATAGGTCCTTGTGTAACTAGAAATGATTTTTGTAAAAAATAAATAGCAAACTATGAGGCAGCTGCAGTTCAAATTTGACCCGCTTCCAACTGAATCGGCGAAAATTTGTCTTTTTTACGAGAGGTGGATCAAATTTTTTTAAACCCAACCATTTTGTCAATTGTGCATTAAATATGGCCTAGTATTTTATAAAAATGATTTGGTCCAATTTTGCAACAATTATTTGGTAGTTCCTTCACAAAAAACCTCCTTTCGGGCACTCGAAAAATGGAAAATGGTTTTTTCGTCCAACGAAAATGAAAACTTCCTTAGGCAACATTGTTTGCCATTCCAATATGCACCCTTGTGCACAATATGAGATCATTTGAACAAACTATGCCATGAATGTGGCCATAAGATTGATCATTTGGCTTGAAAGCCATGAATCTTCACACATGATAGCTCATTTCTGAGAACACTTTTTTAAAATAATTGCTGTATGACAAGTTTGTTATTTTTCCTGGGAACTTGGCCACATATAATGACACAATGCGAAGGTTTCCCAATTTTTTGATTTTTTTTGAATTTTTTATGCCCGTTTCAAAATGCGGTCAAAACGGCGGGAATGATCGTTCCTAACTAGTGGTTGAATCTTGGAATTTTCTTGGTGTTTCTCTGATTAAATAGATACTTATGTACCTAGAAATGATTTTTGGAAAAAATAAAGAGCAAACTATGAGGCAGCTGCAGTTCAAATTTGACCCGCTTCCAACTGAATCGGCGGAAATTTGTCTTTTTCACGAGAGGTGGATCAAAACTTTTTACACCCAACCATTTGTCAATTGTGCATTAAATATGGCCTAGTATTTTAGAAAAATGATTTGGTCTAATTTTGCAACAATTATTTGGGAGGTCCTTCACAAAAAAACCTCCTTTTGGGCACTCGAAAAATGGAAAATGGTTTTTTCATCCAACGAAAATGAAAACTTCCTTAGGCAACATTGTTTGCCATTCCAAAATGCACCCTTGTGCACAATATGAGATCATTTGAACAAACTATGCCATGGATGTGGCCATAAGATTGATCATTTGGCTTGAAAACCATTGATCTCCACACATGATAGCTCGTTTCTAAGAACACTTTTTTAAAATAATTGTCGTATTACAAGTTTGTTATTTTCCTGGGAACTTGGCCACATATAATGACACAATGCGAATGTTTCCCAATTTTTTTATTTTTTTTGAATTTTTTATGCCCGTTTCAAAATGCGGTCAAAATGGCGGGAATGACCGTTCCTAGCTAGTGGTTGAATCTTGGAATTTTTTTGGTGTTTCTCTGATTAAATAGGTACTTATGTACCTAGAAATGATTTTTAGAAAAAACAAATAGCAAACTATGAGGCACCTGCAGTTCAAATTTGACCCGCTTCCAGCTGAATTGGTGGGAATTTGTCTTTTTCACCAGAGGTGGATCAAAACTTTTGACACCCAACAATTTTGTCAATTGTGCATTAAATATGGCCTAGTATTTTAGAAAAATGATTTGGTCTAATTTTGCAACAATTATTTGGGAGGTCCTTCACAAAAAAACCTCCTTTTGGGCATTCGAAAAATGGAAAATGGTTTTTTTGTCCAAAGAAAATGAAAACTTCCTTAGGCAACATTGTTTGCCATTCCAATATGCACCCTTGTGCACAATATGAGATCATTTGAACAAACTATGCCATGAATGCGGCCATAAGATTGAACATTTGGCTTGAAAGCCATTGATCTCCACACGTGATAGCTCGTTTATGAGAACACTTTTTTAAAATAATTGTCGTATTACAAGTTTGTTATTTTTCCTAGGAACTTGGCCACATATAATGACACAATGCGAAGGTTTCCCAATTTTTTGATTTTTTATGCCCATTTCAAAATGCGGTCAAAACGGCGGGAATGACCGTTCGTAGCTAGTGGTTGAATCTTGGAATTTTTTTGGTGTTTCTCTGATTAAATAGGTACTTATGTACCTAGAAATGATTTTTGGAAAAAATAAATAGCAAACTATGAGGCACCTGCAGTTCAAATTTGACCCGCTTCCAACTGAATCGGCGGGAATTTGTCTTTTTCACCAGAGGTGGATCAAAACTTTTGACATCCAATCATTTTGTCAATTGTGCATTAAATATGGCCTAGTATTTTAGAAAAATGATTTGGTCCAATTTTGCAACAAATATATGGTAGGTCCTTCACAAAAATTACTCAATTCGGGCACTCGAAAAATGAAAAATGGTTCTTTTGCAAAGAAAATGAAATCTCTATTTGAAAACATTGTTTGCCATTTCAAGATGCACACCACACTTATGCAAAATACGAGATCATTTTGATATGCCATTGTTATGTTTTTTTATAAGAAATCAAAGTTTTGGGTCCAAAATTTTGAGATTCAAGCGCGAGATAGCTGGCCAATCAGACGCGAGGAACTACCTTCACGCGGATCACCAAATTGGACGCAGTCTGAGCTGTCCATCGCGCACCCATCCAGCAGTGGAGCTTGTACCGAGAAAAAAAACCCTAACCCACGCACCCACCCACCCTCCCCTCGATCCTAGATCCGATCCGCCCACTGACCCTCCCCCTCCCCTCGATCCCCAGATCCCACCTCCTCGCCGCCGCCCGACTACTGCTCGCCGTCCCGCCCCTCCTCCCTGCAGAGGCGCGGCGCTCCGACGATGGCATGGGCGGAGGATGAGGCCATCAGCCCCACGTCGCCTCGGCAGGGCTAGACGTCTCGGAGCAGATCGGCCGCGACGCCGCCACGCAGCCCGACCTGGAGGAGGCGCTCGAGGCCTCACGCTACGCCTCCCACCCCTACTCCTCGCACCCCGCGAAGCTGCACGAGCCCCTCTCCATCTCTCTCCTTCCTGGAGATGAGAGAGGCTCGGCTGCTCCTTGTAGGTTGGCGGTGAGGAGCAAGGGGGCCGAGAAGTCGGCCGCCAACGGGAAGAAGGGCAAGGCCGGCAAGGTTAGCCTCCTTCCCCTCCTCCTCTTCCACCTCGCCTTCACCATCCCCGCACGACACTCATGAGTTGTCGCTCCAGATCCACGGATCGCTAGTCAGGAGTTGCGCCCCTCTCGATCGTTGCCGTCGCTCTCTCTGATCAACTTCATGTGGGTTCTAGTGATTAAATTTAACCTGCAGAGTTCTTTGTTCGCAGACAAGCAGGGTTTCTTCCTGCCAGTAGCGATGTTGGAAAAGATCGGGTTGCCGCCCAAGCCGTCGATGCGAGGAGCGACCTGGGTGCTGGATGCCTCCAACTGCCAGGGCTGTGCCGCTCAGTTCTTCTTGTTTACACGGAAGGTAATCAATCTCGTGATCTCTGGCCTCGTGATGATGATGTGAAGCATAACGTACTCCTCTGCCATAATCCAACCGGGCACAATAATCCAGTTCGTACCAATTTCAGTTGCATTTCATGGGAATCCCCTTCACTTTTGGACCACTGTTTCACACTACTTGTAATGTTCAAAGAAAGCCTACTCATTACTTGGATAAATTCTCGCCTCTGCCTGTGCTGTCATGACTATGCAGAACCAAGAATTAGCAGTTTTAACAGGTTGAACTGTGGGCTTGCACCGTGTGCTTGCAAGGGGGTTAGATGAGGTGTTGACACACATCTCAGCCTATTAGTACTCGATCGGATCACAGCCCCAAAAAAGTACAGAACCACTACATGCTGCAAGCTTCACGCCTTTTAGTTCCATGCACCGCGATTATGTCGAGGAGGATGAGGTCATTCCCATGAGCTTGTGCAGAGGGGGAAAACTAAGTTGGTGCACATTCTCACTGGAACGACCTCAATGTATGTCGACTGATAATCTCTTTTAGTCCTAGCAGTGAAAGTTAATAATTGCTCTGTTTCATGCCTAATAAAAAAAGTTGTACTGCATGTTTGTTTTATGCTATCTGAATCTACATTCGCAAATCCAAAGCTTTAAACAGAAAATTCTTGTGCTGTTGCCGGTCTCTCATGAAGTTTGGATTTATTGGGTCTAAAAATACCTCTTGTTCTGTTTTAGTAATTTAGATGGTTGGATTCACCGTTAGTGTTTGCATATTTGTCACTTGACAGAAACTTCACATTTCTTGTAATCTTATGGAGATGGTTGGACCAGGAGTTGTGTTAAACTTTTGTGTATTTAATATGTAGCATCATTGCCAAAGATGTGTATGGAGATGGTTAGTTGGCCAATGTATATGATTGTATTCACTTTGTACAGCTGCTCCACAACTTTTCTTATGTTGCAGTATCTGTGTATTCACTCTGTTGCCACTGAACATTGCAATCATTCAATTATTCTACTTTGTTTGTCTTGTCCACATTGAAATCCGAAGGTGCACATGCTTATATGGCTATCGAGTAAGAAAGAAAGAACATGGATATCGATCGTACAAACTAATGTATTGATAATGATTGATATCCATGATGAAACTGAATCTGTTGCTCTTCTTGTGCAAAAAAATTAGTGCTGCTAGTCAGAATGAAGTTGCATGTAGGCAGCTCTTGTTCTAGATTTCTCTGGACTATGATTGTAATGGATGGAATGAAACTTAAATCATGACGTCTTGTTGCTCGTTTGAACTGGTGCTACCATGAGTTTTGTTGTGATTTCTGTTTCCTGATCTGGTATGGGGTTCAAATTGCAGATTGGCAAGGCCGGTGGTGAGAAGTGGAAGTCCCAAGTGATGTTGTAAGTTGCACATCTCCCCTCCCCCTCTCTGTTACTGCTCGATTCTGTGCTGGTCACTTCCTTCTTTCTTCAGTGTTTGCTCGGTGTCGTGATGACAATGTGATCGTACCTGTGTTGGTTTACTTGTTTCCGTGTCAGTTTGGCTAGTGCTCCACCCAGTTTTTCAGTTAGATTTCAAATTCAGTCGCTATGCAATGGCTGATCTACTACCTGCGCTCAATTCGGTCGTATAAATCAAATATGATTACTGCTGGCTGTGGAGGGGCTTTTTTCTGGAGCAATCAGTCAGTAGGAGGGGCTTTTTCTGCTGCTTGTTTTTGCTTCAGTTGGGTACATGAATCTCTGGTTATAAGGATTTCAGAGCCACGACTTGTTCTGAATCTCTGGTTGTTTCATGATGCTAGTCCGCACTTACAATATATTTTCCTAAGGTGATGCATGCATGATTAGTACCAGTGTGAGATGTCGATTCATGTATCTGTGTTTGGTGCGACATTCATGTATCCATACATTGGGATGTTGGGATACTTGGATTCCTATTTTGTCTCTTGTAGCACCGAATGCTAGTCTTTGTTTTACTAAATTCATCAGATAGTTAACTCACTGTGAGATGTCCACTCTTGTTTTGTTAACAAACATGAACTGTTAAGTCATCTATTCCTGGCTGTTGCTTTTATTCAGTATATATGTCTACTTTCTGATTTGTAAGCATAGGTGGTTATAGGTTGCTGTGATGAATATAAATATTAAAAAGTGCTCATGCATGACGGTATACTAGAGCTAGTTGTACAGTTTTTTGCATATTTGAAAGATACATGACATGTTCCTATTGTACATCTGTTTGCATGTTCCTATTGCACTGATCATCACTATTGGTAAATGCTATTGCCTGATATAATAGAAGTATGAGCACTCAACCATTGTACAACTGTTTGCATATGTTTTTTTATAAATGATGATTGTGAAAGATGTTCACATGTTAATTTTTCTTGACTAAATTCTCTTATGCGCTTGACTTGGCTTGACCCAGAACAGCAGCATCCTTGATGCGTACTGACCTTCACCTTGTTTTTTCTCTCGCAGGCTCGAAGGAGGCAGTATGCAAGGCACCTCCTGATGGATATTGCTTGCTGGCTTCTGCTTTTTGAATGCTTGTATTGCCGCAGCTTGTGCCGCTATTCCAAAAGTTATGTATTTGTGAACATAGGAGATAAGTTATTGATATGTGTTCGTCTGTCTAATGTTATGCGAGATAAAGTTGTGTGAGAAAATTTTCTATACTTGTGTTATTATTGTGGGAAAGAAGTACTGTTACTATACTGATTTGAGAATATTGGCTGTAAATAAAAGAGGGCTTGGCCCACTATTGGATTGTAAAAAGGCCATGTCCAGAATTTATATTGCACTCAATACTTGGGCTCTAAAAAGGCCATGGCCCAAATTATGTTGGACTTGTTTCTAAAAAGAGCAATATAACTTTCAGATTCTAAAAAGGTTGAGGCCCAAAAAAATGGATTGTAAAAGATTGCATCTCAGAAAAAAAATCTTAATTGTTGGGCCAGGCCCATTTAGCCAATCAAAGCACAGAGAAAAAAAAGAGTTAAATGTGCTGAATTAATGGGCTCGGCCCATGTAAAACGCCGAATCGGACCGGGCTGAATCTTGTGCCACATCAGCTTGCCACGCTGGATGCCTACGTGGCCTATGGAGGTTGCTAGTGACCAAAACGCCACAGTGGACATATTTTGGTCATGAACGTTTGCGACCATTCCAGAAGAAAGGTCGCTATAGTCAGTTTATGATGGCCAGCTTTTGACCTTATGTTTTTGGTCACAAAAAGGTCACAAATGGAAATTTGTGACCATTCAGTGACCAATAGTGGTGGTCACAAGTTGACATATTTCTTGTAGTGTATGCTACTACTGAAAAGGAATTCTTAGCAGTTGTATTTGCTTGTGATAAGTTCAGACCTTATATTGTTGATTCTAAAGTAACTATTCACACTGATCATGCTGCTATTAAATACCTTATGGAAAAGAAAGATGCTAAACCTAGACTTATTAGATGGGTTCTCCTTCTACAAGAATTTGATTTGCATATTATTGATAGGAAGGGAGCTGAGAACCCCGTTGCAGATAACCTGTCTAGGTTAGAAAATGTTCTTGATGACCCACTACCTATTGATGATAGCTTTCCTAATGAACAATTAAATGTCATAAATGCTTCCCGTACCGCTCCATGGTATGATGATTATGCTAATTATATTGTTGCTAAATTTATACCACCTAGTTTCACATACCAGCAAAAGAAAAAGCTCTTCTATGATTTGAGACATTACTTTTGGGATGATCCACATCTTTATAAAGAAGGAGTATATGGTATTATTAGACGTTATGTACCTGAGCATAAACAGGAACAGATCCTACGCAAGTGTCACTCCGAGGCTTATGGAGGACACCATGCTGGAGATAGAACTGCACACAAGGTATTATAGTCCGGTTTTTATTGGCCTACTCTATTCAAGGATGCTCGTAAGTTTGTCTTGTCTTGTGATGAATGTCAAAGAATTGGTAATATCAGTAGACTTCAAGAAATGCCTATGAATTATTCACTTGTTATCGAACCATTTGATGTTTGGGGCTTTGATTATATGGGACCCTTTCCTTCCTCTAATGGGTATACACATATTTGAGTTGCTGTTGATTACGTTACTAAGTGGGTAGAAGCTATTCCAACTAGTAGTGTTGATCATAACACCTCTATTAAGATGCTTAAAGAAGTTATTTTCCCAAGGTTTGGAGTCCCTAGATATTTAATGACTGATGGTGGTTCACATTTTATTCATGGTGCCTTTCATAAAATGCTTGCTAAGTATGACGTTAATCATAGGATTGCATCTCCTTATCACCCACAGTCTAGTGGTCAAGTAGAATTGAGTAATAGAGAGCTCAAATTAATTTTGCAAAAGAATGTTAATAGATCTAGAAAGAATTGGTCCAAGAAACTTGATGATGCATTATGGGCCTATAGAACTGCATATAAAAATCCTATGGGTATGTCTCCATATAAAATGGTTTATGGTAAAGCATGTCACTTACCTCTTGAATTAGAACATAAGTCATATTGGGCCATCAAAGAGCTCAACTATGACTTCAAACTTGCCAGTGAAAAGAGGTTATTTGACATTACCTCACTTGATGAATGGAGAACCCAGGCTTATGAAAATGCCAAGTTGTTTAAAGAAAAAGTTAAAAGATGGCATGATAAATGGATACAAAAGCATGAGTTTAATGTAGGTGATTATGTATTGCTATACAACTCTCGTTTAAGATTTTCTGCAGGCATACTCCTCTCTAAATGAGAAGGTCCTTACGTTATCGAGGAGGTATATCGTTCCGGTGCCATAAAAATCAACAATTTCGAAGGCACAAATCCGAGGGTGGTGAACGGTCAAAGAATTAAACATTATATCTCAGGTAATCCTATAAATGTTGAAACTAATATCATTCAAACCATAACCCCGGAGGAATACATAAGGGACACTTTCCAGAACGTTTCAGACTCCGAAAAGGAATAGGTATGTGGTACGGTAAGTAAACCGATTCCAAAACAGTTCTAATGGCAATTTTTCTCCGTTTTGGAATAATTAGAAAAAATAGAAAAATAAGAAGCAGACCTGAAAGGACACGAGGCTCCCACGAGGGTGGGAGGCGCACCCTACCCCCTGGGCGCGCCCCCTTGCCTCGTGGGCTCCTCGTGCGCTCTCCGGACCCTGTTTTCTTGCACAATACTTCTTTTCATCGGTAAAAATTCATTATATAACCTCCCGAAGGTTTTGACCTCCCTATCACGCAAATATCTCCTGTCTTTGTTTCGATCTGTCCTACTGCAAATTAGAGCAATATGTCGTCCCAGGATTCGGAAGGGGAAATCTATGTGGCTGATTACCTTGTAGATCCTAAAGTCTATGGGGACGTGGAGCATTGTGGTTGGACTACGGAAGAAGAAGAGGACTATGAACCCAAGGGAAAAGAGGAGACGAGCTCAGACAAAGATGAAGTTCCATTACCTCAACCTGGGGACATGCATGTGGAGTTCAAAAAGTCAAGCCTCCCTGATAGAGTAAAGAAACCTAAGATCGAGTTTATCCCTTTTCGCCTCTTGCAGGAAAACAATAAGGAATTATGCAAAAAGATATTAAGCCTTGAGCAGGAGATCGATGATCTAAGGGATCAAAATTCTGTCCTCAAGTGCAAATTAAGGAAGAAGCCTACGCCATCAAGAAAACCATCACCTTCTCCACCGACAAAGAAGAACTGGGTATCTGGTATGGGCACTCCCCTTGGCAACGACCAAGCTTGGGGGAGTGCCCCGGTATCGTATCACCATCACTTTATCCTTACCGTTTTTCTTAGTTCGATCCTTTTGATAATATCTTGATCTAGTAAAATAAAGTTTTAGTATGATCTAGTTGTGAGTTTTTCTTTATGATCTTCCTATGTAATCGAGTCTGTGAGCTATATATAATAAAGATTAGTGTTGAGTCAAGGGCTTGATTATTTTGCTATCATCTTAAGGGAATAAAATAGAAAGAGAAGAAATAAAAAGAAACAAAGAGATCATATGGATCTTATGGAGAGAAATGAGCTCAGATACAAAGAGTATGATGAATAAAAGTTGTTGAGAGTTGACAAACATAGTTTTGGTTATCGTTGCAATGAATAGGAAGTAATAAAGAAAGAGAGGTTCACATATAAATATACTATCTTGGACATCTTTTATGATTGTGAGCACTCATTAAAGTATGACATGCTAAGAGTTGATGTTGGACAAGGAAGAAAACGTAATGGGTTATGTTTTCTTCCATCTGAGATGAATTATATTGTCATGGCTCATCCAACATGTTGAACTTGCCTTTCCCTCTCATGCTAGCCAATTTATTTGCACCAAGTAGAGATACTACTTGTGCTTCCAAATATCCCTAAACCCAGTTTTGCCATGAGAGTCCACCATATCTACCTATGGATTGAGTAAGATCCTTCAAGTAGTTGTCATCGGTGCAAGCAATAAAAAATTGCTCTCTAAATATGTATGACTTATTAGTGTGGGAGAAAGTAAGCTTTATATGATCTTCTGATATGGAAGAAATAAAAGCGACGGACTGCATAATAAAGGTCCATATCACAAGTGGCAATATAAAGTGATGTTCTTTCACATTAAGATTTTGTGCATCCAACTATAAAAGCGCATGACAACCTCTGCTTCCCTCTGCGAAGGGCCTATCTTTTACTTTTATCTTCTACCTTACATAAGAGTCATGGTGATGTTCACCTTTCCTTTTTACATTTTATCCTTTGGCAAGCACAATATGTTGGAAAGATCCTGATATATATATATATATATAGCTAATTGGATGTGAGTCATCATGAACTATTATTGTTGACATTACCCTTGAGGTAAAACGTTGGGAGGCAAAACTATAAGCCCCTATCTTTCCCTGTGTCCGATTAAAACTTCATACCCATAAATATTGCGTGAGTGTTAGCAATTGTGAAAGACTAAAAGATGGTTGAGTATGCGGACTTGCTGAAAAGCTCTTATATTCACTCTTTCCTACGTTATGATAAATTGCAATTGCCTCAATGACTGAGATTAGAGTTTGTTGGTTCTCAATGAAGTTTACGATTCATACTTGAAATTGTGCTAGAATTGTTACTTTAGCATAAGAGATCATATGACAATATATATATATATATATATATATATATTGCTATTCTAAGAATGATCATGATGCCCTCATGTCCGTATTTTATTTTTATCGACACCTCTATCACTAAACATGTGGACATATTTTTCGATTTCGTCTTTCGCTTGAGGACAAGTGAGGTCTAAGATTGGGGGAGTTGATACGTCCCTTTTGCATCATGCTTTTATATAGATATTTATTGCATTATGGGCTGTTATTACACATTATGTCACAATACTTATGCCTATTCTCTCTTATTTTACAAGGTTTACATGAAGAGGGAGAATGCCGACAACTGGGATTCTGGGCTGGAAAAGGAGCAAATATTAGAGACCTATTCTGCACAGCTCCAAAAGTCCTGAAACTTCACGGAAGCTATTCAGAATATATAAAAAATACTGAGCGCAAGAAGTTCCAGAGGGGGGCCACACCCTGGCCACGAGGGTGGGGGCGCGCCCTACCCCCTGGGTGCGCCCCCTGCCTCGTGGGCCCCCTGGTGGCCCTCCGATGCCCATCTTCTGCTATATGGAGTCTTTCATTGAGGAAAAAATCATAAGCAAGCTTTCGGGACGAGACTCCGCCACGAGGCGGAACCTTGGCGGAACCAATCTAGGGCTCGGCGGAGCTGTTCTGCGAAACTTCCCTCCGGGAGGGGAAATCATCACCATCGTCATCACCAACGATCCTCTCATCGGGAGGGGGTCAATCTCTGCAACATCTTCACCAGCACCATCTCATCTCAAACCCTAGTTCATCTCTTGTATCCAATCTTTGTATCCAAACCTCAGATTGGTACCTGTGGGTTGCTAGTAGTGTTGATTACTCCTTGTAGTTGATGCTAGTTGGTTTACTTGGTGGAAGATCATATGTTCAGATCCATTATGCATATTAATACCCCTCTGATTATGAACATGAATATGCTTTGTGAGTTGTTTGTTCCTGAGGACATGGGAGAAGTCTTGCTATTAGTAGTCATGTGAATTTGGTATTCGTTCGATATTTTGATGAGATGTATGTTGTCATCCCTCTAGTGGTGTCATGTGAACGTCGACTACATGACACTTCACCATTGTTTGGGCCTAGAGGGAGGCATTGGGAAGTAATAAGTAGATGATGGGTTGCTAGAGTGACAGAAGCTTAAACCCTAGTTTATGCGTTGCTTCGTAAGGGGCTGATTTGGATCCATATGTTTCATGCTATGGTTAGGTTTACCTTAATACTTCTGTTGTAGTTGCGGATGCTTGCAATGGGGGTTAATCATAAGTGGGATGTCTTGTCCAAGTAAGGAAAGTACCCAAGCACCGGTCCACCCACATATCAAATTATCAAAGTACCGAACGTGAATCATATGAACGTGATGAAAACTAGCTTGACGATAATTCCCATGTGTCCTCGGGAGCGCTTTCCTTCATATAAGAGTTTGTCCAGGCTTGTCCTTTGCTACAAAAAGGATTGGGCCATCTTGCTGCACCTTATTTACTTTTATTACTTGCTACTCGTTACAATTACCTTATCACAAAACTATCTGTTACCGATAATTTCAGTGCTTGCAGAGAATACCTTGCTGAAAACCGCTTATCATTTCCTTCTGCTCCTCGTTGGGTTCGACACTCTTACTTATCGAAAGGACTACGATAGATCCCCTATACTTGTGGGTCATCAATGCATCTTTTGTCCTACCCTCCCAGGGCAGCGGGTCCTATTGGAAACTAAGGGATATTAATGCCTCCTTTTAATAGAGTACCGACAAAGCATTAACACATAGTGAATACATGAACTCCTCAAACTACGGTCATCACCGGTAAGTATCCCGATTATTGTCACTTCGGGGTTAACGGATCATAACACATAATAGGTGACTATAGACTTGCAAGATAGGATCAAGAACTCACATATATTCATGAAAACATAATAGGTTCAGATCTGAAATCATGGCACTCGGGCCCTAGTGACAAGCATTAAGCATAGCAAAGTCATAGCAACATCAATCTTAGAACATAGTGGATACTAGGGATCAAACCCTAACAAAACTAACTCGATTACATGATAAATCTCATCCAACCCATCACCGTCCAGCAAGCCTATGATGGAATTACTCACGCACGCACGGTGAGCATCATGAAATTGGTGATGGAGGAAGGTTGATGATGACGATGGCGACGGATTCCCCTCTCCGGAGCCCCGAACGGACTCCAGATCAGCCCTCCCGAGAGAGTTTTAGGGCTTGGCGGCGGCTCCGTATCGTAAAACGCGATGAATCCTTCTCTCTGATTTTTTCTTCTCCCCCGAACACGAATATATGGAGTTGGAGTTTAGGTCGGTGGAGTGTCAGGGGGCCCACGAGGCAGGGGGCGTGCCCAGGGGGGTAGGCGCGCCCCCACCCTCATGGACAGGGTGTGGGCCCCCTGACGTGGATTCTTATTCCAGTATTTTTATATATTCCAAAAATAATCTCCGTTGATTTTCAGGTCATTCCGAGAACTTTTATTTCTGCACAAAAATAACACCATGGCAATTCTGCTGAAAACAACGTCAGTTCGGGTTAGTTCTGTTTGAATCATGCAAGTTAGAGTCCAAAACAAAGGCAAAAGTGTTTGGAAAAGTAGATACGATGGAGACGTATGTATCAACTCCCTCAAGCTTAAACCTTTGTTTGTCCCCAAACAATTCAGTTGATAAACTGAAAGTGATAAAGAAATACTTTTACAAACTCTGTTTGCTCTTATTGTTGTAAATATTTAAAGCCAACATTCAAGTTTTCATCAAAGAGTATGAACTAACCATATTCACCATAAAACTTAGGTCTCATGTTTACTCATATCAATGGCATAATCAACAAGCGAGCAATAATAATAAATCTCGGATGACAACACTTTCCCAGAACAATCATAATATGATATAACAAGATGGTATCTCGCTAGCCCTTTCTGAGACCGCAAAACATAAATGCAGAGCACCTTTAAAGATCAAGGACTGACTAGACATTGTAATTCATGGTAAAAGAGATCCAGTCACAGTCATACTCAATGTAAACTAATAGTAATGGATGCAAATGACAGCGGTGCTCTCCAACTAGTGCTTTTTAATAAGAGGATGATGACTCAACATAAAAGTAAATAGATAGGCCCTTCATAGAGGGAAGCAAGGATTTGTAGAGGTGCGAGAGCTCGGTTTTGAAATAGAGATGAATAATATTTTGAGCGGTATACTTTCATTGTCAACATAACAACCGAGAGATCTCGATATCTTCCATGCTACACACATTATAGGCGGTTCCCAAGCAGAATGGTAAAGTTTATACTCCCCCACCACCAACAAGCATCAATCCATGGCTTGCTCGAAACAACGGGTGCCTCAAACTAACAACAATCCTGGGGGAGTTTTGTTTGAAATTATTTTGATTTGATTTGAGCATGGGACTGGGCATCCTGGTGACCAGCCATTTTATCATGAATGAGGAGTGGAGTCCACTCCCCTTGAGAATAACCCGCCTAGCATGGAGGATACAGACAGCCCTAGTTGATACATGAGCTATTCGAGCATACAAAACAGAATGTTTATTTGAAGGTTTAGAGTTTGGCACATACAAATTTACTAAGAACGACAGGTAGATACCGTATATAGGAAGGTATGGTCGACTCATATGGAATAACTTTGGGGTTTATGGAATTGGATGCACAAGCAGTATTCCCGCTTAGTACAAGTGAAGGCTAGAAAGAGACTAGGAAGCGACCAGCTAGAGAGCGACAACAGTCATGAACATGCATTAAAATTAATCAACACCGAATGCAAGCATGAGTAGGATATAATGCACCATGAACATAAATATCGTAGAGGCTATGTTGATTTTGTTTCAACTACATGCGTGAACATGCGCCAAGTCAAGCCACTCGAATCGTTCAAAGGAGGATACCACCCTATCATACCACATCACAACCATTTTAATAGCATGTTGGCACGCAAGGTAAACCATTATAAACTCCTAGCTAATTAAGCATGGCACGAGGAACTACAATCTCTAATTGTCATTACAAACATGTTTCTTTCATAATAGGCTGGATCAGGAACGATGAACTAATCATATTTACAAAAACAAGAGAGGTCGAGTTCATACCAGTTTTTCTCATCTCAATCAGTTCATCATATAATCATCATTATTACCATTCACTTGCATGACCGAACGGTGTGGAAAATAATAATAGTGCACGTGCATTGGACTAAGCTGGAATTCCCCCAAGCTTAGGCTTTTGGCCTAAGTTGGTCTGTAACATCCCAAATTTTCAATTTGGAATGTTATACAATAGATCATCATTGCATATCATATTTTATCGCATTTGGTTGATCCTAGAAATTTCACGCAACTCAAGGACCCTCAAAGAGAGTTGGGGATTTCGTTATTTTCATATTTGAGTTTTCTTAAATTTTGAAAATAGGATCATTTGATTTTATTTATTTTATCTTCAATTATTTCTACTATAAAAAATTATGAGAGTGGGAATAAAATGACTTTCCAAACTATAGAAATATTGGGGATTTAATAAAAAATCAAATAAGATTTTAATTTGGTTTTATTTGCTATTTTATTTGAACTTAGGAAAAAATGCACGTTTTCAAAAATTGTATTTAGGGCCAAGAAAATGTTCATCCTATTGTAAATATTTTATTTAGACCGTGAAAATTTGTTTTGGCATTTTTAGAATTTTATTTATTTTTCTAGAATTTTTTTTGTCGCAGCGAAATTGTTTAAAAAAAGAGACCCCACGCACGACTGGGCCAAGGGCCCAGCCGAGCAGGCTGGCCCAGCCAGCCGCCGCCGCCCCCGCCGGGTCGGGACAGGAGTCCCGACCGCCACCGTCGCCCGAGTCCGGGGAGGACCCGCCTCCCGAGGCTGACCCCTCCCCAAAGTCGCCGCCCCCCTCTTTATAACCCCGCCGCCGCCCCCCTGCAGCCCCACACCCGCCGCCACCTCCCATGCCTCCAGCGCCGCCGCCGCACGTCGCCCGCGCCCGCGCCGCCTCCGCACGTCGCCGCCCACGCCGCCTGCCGCCCCGCTGCCCCGCACCACCCGCCGCCCGCCGGAGCCTCGCCGGAGCCCCGAGCCGAGGTAGCCGCTACCCCATTTTTTTTAGAAAAGCCGTTTTGTTTTTTTTGAAAAACCCTTGTTTTCGTTTTTTAAATAGATCAGTTTTTCTCCGGTTTATTTATTTAGCGAGCGTTCGCTCGTCCGTTCGTTTTAACAAACACGTTCATCGTTTAGTTCATGTTAACGAACGTTCGTTCGTTAACTTGTTCGTCGTTTTTATTTTTCTCGGATTAAATCCGCGATTTTCTGATCGTGATTTCTGATCCGATGTTCGTTTTAGTTTATCTTTTCGCTCGTTTGTCGGAATCAGGCGATTCAAGTGCCTGGAGTTTCGTCTCGAAACCCTCTTTCCGTTTAACCAGCTCAAACAAGTTTTTGCCTCAGTAAAATTTGACCTAGATCTAGAATAGTAAACGAAGCATTTTTCTTTTGCTGTTTGTCTTGCGTTGCTTCGTTCGATTTGATGCTTTTTGCCAACCGGAGTTCTTAAATTGAACTATATGGTTAGATCTCTTATTCGAGTTTTACCTGTGCATTAGATGAGTACTTATTGTATGCTTGTTTGTTTGCGATAGAGTACCCGGAGTGCTTCGTTTGCTACTTTGAATCGCTAGGTTTTGCAAATCATCAGCAAGGCAAGTAACACTTTGATCATACCTTCCTACTACCCAGTTTTATTGCATTAGATCAATCCTCACACATTGCATTGACTAGGGTCTAATTAAATTGTGGGTTTGGGAAGTAGATGAGGTAGTACCTATTACCTGTTATTATCAAACCTTTGGGAGTTACTTCTACGTTTGCTTATTTTGCCATGCTATGCCAGTAGACGTGGTTTGGGTGAGTGAAATCCATGACAGATGTGAGTTTGTTAAATTTAGGGTTTATCTAAGGTGGCAACTTAAATACACATCTAGGTGGATTGAGGCACCTGGGTATTCCAGCGATTGCCTGTTTTTCTTCGGACCGCCACCCAGGCTCAAAGGGATCATGAGATTATTCATGCTAGAAACGTCCGTGTGCAGCCACAAGCTACTATGGGCTCTAGCATAGTTGACTAAGTCGTGCGAACTCTTACAGTGGTAGACTAGGAAATGTAGGGGATGTAGGTGGTACGGTCTACCCATCATAAGGTGCTAGCGCTTCTGAAAGACTATGTCTCGGTCATCCGTTTCTCAAACACCATGCAGTGCGAGAAAACCAACGGAGGAGATCGAGTCTTGTGGGGAAAAGTGCGCAAACCTCTGCAGAGTGTATAAAATAATCATGGTTAGCCGTGTCCCCGGTTATGGACATCTTGAGTATCTAGTACTTGGATTATCATGTGAATCTCATCATGCTACTCTAATTAATTTGTTTGTTTCTTAATGACGATGCTTAATTGGGATTGAGAATGCTGTCAACCATTCTCAATGTTTAACAACTACCATGATAGTTAAATAAAATTTATTCCTTTGCAGTAGGGAAAAAATGGCCTTACGCAAAACTGTAACCATAGAGCTTTCCACCAGCCAAATATGCATATAGTATAGCCTATTTTCTTTCTTTGTTCTCTATGTGTTGCATTGCCAGCATATTCCATGTGCTGACCCGTTTCGGGCTGCAACGTTCATGTTGCAGATTTTCAGATGACGAGTAAGGTGCTTTTAGGTCGTGGTTCTATACTTAGTGATGCCGTTGGAGTTGATGGACTTACTTATCTTTCAAGCCTTCCGCTGTTATCGTTATTAGATGGCCTTAAGCCATTATTATTGTAATAAGTTCTCTTTTGAGACTCTTGATGTAATAAGTGTGTGATTGCTAATCTGTTATAAATCCTTCAAGTACTGTGTGGTGTCAGCATTACTAATCTAGGGATGACACCTGAGCACAGAGATTGGACCGTTTGAGGTCTGGTCGCTACATGGTCTATGCCCATGGATCAAAACTATAGTTGGGGTCGTACTGAGAAGGGTCCTCAGATTGCCACTGGCTGGCGATCTCTTCCGGATTCCACTAATAAACGGACTGACGATGAGGGTCAGATGCTGGCTCCGGCTCTGCAGCTGACATCTAGCTCTGGTAGGCATGAATGGCCTCCAGTGGAACAAGGCATATGCCTGAAAATCTGTTAAACAAAGAGGGCGCAGGGAAGGTAATAAACTCACAATAATTTTTGTTAAATATCAATTTATATTTGAGTGTCTTATTCTTATCCTTAACAATATACTCATGTGCTACCATACTCTTATAACCTAGAGCAATAGGAGGCAGCAACTTTTCCTCTTTCTCATAATGCCTGATAGGTATGTTAAAGTGTGCAGCAAGGCGCGAGGCAAAGATGCCTCCGAGGACGGGGCCCTTAGTACGGTTCAGATTTAACCGTTTAGCAACAGTAGTGCCTAAATTGAAAATAGTATCCTGAAACAAGGCATGGCGCAAAATACCAATATCAGGGGCACTAAGGTTTCAACAGTTCCCGCGACCAATTAAGCATCTACTAGCAAATATTGCAAAGTAACGTAGAACAGGAAAATTTATGCTAGTGATTCTCGCATCGGAAACTTTCCTCGTTTCCCCTACAACAATCATATCAATAAATCCCTCCACATCATTATGATGTGGTTCCTCTTTGCTGCCCTCAAAGGGTATCAAGCAGACCCGGCAAAAATCATAAAGTGACATCTCCTTATGATCATCATATAAATAAAATTCCATCGAAGGTGGTGATCTCCTAGCATGGAAATGAAAATTTTGCACAAATATATTGGTGAGTAAGAGGTACTGTTCACGTTGGTCGTGGAGGAAGGCGGTGAGGCCTGCATTCTCAGCCAAATGATAAAAATCTTCATGAATACCAGCTTCTCTCAGGAACTCATCGCAAGGCCATTCACATGGCCGAACCTCCGCGGCACGAGGGAGATTATACTTGGGCTTCTTGTTCTCTTCACTTTGCTTATCCTTCGAGCTTCGGCTCGATGAGCCCCTCAAAAATCTCTTCATCTTTTTCTGAAAATTTCTGACATTTTTAGTGGCTTAAAATAAAAGTGAACCAAACTCAACAAAATTGATAGCAACTACTCCTACAAGTGTCTAGAGGCTATATCATGCATTAAAACTACTTTTGACCACATAAATTTGACATGCAAGCTCAAGAACAAGGGCACCTAAGCAGCAAAAAATTGCAATAAATAAAGCACTAGAACAAAAACTAATTGGACCATTGGAGGAGTCACATACCAAAGAACAATCCCCCAAAGCAGTTTTGTGAGAGGAGCTTTGAGCAAGGAGATCGAAAATGGCAGCAAGATGAGCAAGAACTCGGGTTTGAGCTGGCTAGTGATTTTTTTAGGAGGAAGGAGTGTGTGGTGGCTGGAATAAGTGGAGGGGACCCACGTGGGGTCCATGAGGCAGGGGCGTGCCCAGGGGGGTGGGCGCGCCCTCCACCCTCCTGAGCACGTGGCTGCTCCCCCTGTTATGTTCTCAGTGCCAGATATTGTCAAATATTCTAGAAAAAAACATATTTAAATTTCAGGGCATTTGGAGAATTTTTATTTTCGGGGTATTTTTTATTGCATAGATAATTTAGAAAACAGACAGAAAATATTATTTTGCTTTATTTAATATAAATAACAGAAAGTAAAAAAAAGGTACAGAGAGTTGTGTTTTCTAACTTCATCCATCTCATGCTCATCAAAAGGAATCCACTATCAAGGTTGATCATGTCTTGTTAACAAACTCATTTCGAATAACATGAAACCGGAGAAATTTCGAATAACACTAGGTTACCTCAACGGGGATATGCACATCCCCAACAATAAGAATATCATATTTCTTCTTGACAATAGGAAGATGAAATTCAAAACCTCCAATAGTAATTGTTGAAATTTTTCCAATAGAATTGATGTTGTGGACTTGAGGTTGCTTCCTCGGAAAGTGTACCGTATGCTCATTACCATTAACATGAAAAGTGACATTGCCTTTGTTGCAATCAATAACAGCCCCTGCAGTATTCAAAAAGGGTCTGCCATGGATAATCGACATACTATCATCCTCGGGAATATCAAGAATAACAAAGTCCGTTAAAATAGTAACATTTGCAACCACAACAGGCAAATCCTCACAAATACCGGCAGGTATAGCAGTTGATTTATCAGCCATTTCCAAAGATATTTCAGTAGGTGTCAACTTATTCAGATCAAGTCTATGATATAAAGAGAGAGGCATAACACTAACACCGGCTCCAAGATCACATAAAGCAGTTTTAACATAGTTTCTTTTAATGGAGCATGGTATAGTTGGTACTCTTGGATCTCCAAGTTTCTTTCGTATTCCACCCTTAAAAGTGTAATTAGCAAGCATGGTGGAAATTTAAGCTTCCGGTATCTTTCTTTTATTTTTAATAATATCTTTCATGTACTTAGCATAAGGATTCATTTTAAGCATATCAGTCAAACGCATACGCAAAAAGATAGGTCTAATCATTTCAGCAAAGCTCTCAAAATCCTCATCATCTTTTTTCTTGGATGGTTTAGGAGGAAAAGGCATAGGTTTCTGAACCCATGGTTCTCTTTCCTTACCGTCTGTAACACCCTCGATGCGACTATAGCTCCCACGTGTCGAGGCACGACTTAGAGACATAATCGCATTGAAGGCATATGTCGCAAGTGAGGTAATGTTCACACAACCCATGTAACACATAAGGGAAAGAGATACATAGTTGGCTTACAATCGCCACTTCACGCAAATACATGAATAAAGCATTACATCATACAAATACAATCAAGGTCCGACTACGGAACCAAAATAAAAGAAGAACCCCAAATGCGACGAAGGTCCCCGATCGACCCCAACTGGGCTCCACTACTGATCAACTGGAAAACGAAACAAAACAAAGGACAAGATCTTCATCGAGCTCCTCCTGAGCTTGGTTGCGTCATCTGCACGGACTCATCGGCACCTGTAAGCTGGTTTTGGAAGTATCTGTGAGCCACGGGGACTCAGCAATCTCGCACCCTCGCGATCAAGACTATTTAAGCTTATGGGTAAGGTAAAGGTATGAGGTGGAGCTGTAGCAAGCGACTAGCATATATGGTGGCTAACATACGCAAATGAGGGCGAGAAGAGAAGGCAAAGCACGGTCGATAAAAGTATGATCAAGAAGTGATCCTAAAACAACCTACGTCAAGCATAACTCCAACAACCGTGTTCACTTCCCGAACTCCGCCAGAAAGAGACCATCACGGTTACACACGCGGTTGATTCATTTTAATTAGGGTCGACTTTAGGTTTTCTACAACCGGACGTTAAGAAATTCCCATCTGCCCATAACCGCGGGCACGGCTTTCGGAAGTTCAAGTCCCTGCAGGGGTGTCCCAACTTAGCCCATGACAAGCTCTCACGGTCAACGAAGGAATAGACCTCCTCCCGAGACATTCCGATCAGACTCAATATCCCGGTACAACAAGACATTTCGACAGGGTAAAACTAAACCAGCAACACCGCCCGAATGTGCCGACAAATCCCGATAGGAGCTGCACATATCTCTTTCTCAGGGCACACTCATATTGTCTTAGGTACGGGTAGGCCAGCCCAGAGTTGCCCCTGGTGGCCACCGGCAGCTGACAGGTGGACCAACACTCAGAGGAGCACTGGCCCGGGGGGGGGGGTAAATAATGATGACCCTTGAGTCTGCAGAACCCAAGGGAAAGAAAAGGCTGGGTGGCGAATGGTAAAACCAATGTTGGGCATTGCTGGAAGAGCTTTACTTAAGACGAACTGTCAAGGGGTTCCCATAATAGCCCAACTGCGTAAGGAACGCAAAATCCGGGAACATAACACCAATATGACAGAAACTAGGGCGGCAAGAGTGGAACAAAACACCAGGCATAAGGCCGAGCCTTCCACCCTTTACCAAGTATATAGATGCATTAATTAAATAATATATATAGTGATATCCCAACAAGTAAACATGTTCCAACAAGGAACAACATCTCCATGTTCCAACAAGGAACAAACTTCAATCTTCACCTGCAACTAACAACGCTATAAGAGGGGCTGAGCAAAGCGGTAACATAACCAATCAATGGTTTGCTAGGACAAGGTGGGTTAGAGGCTTGGTTCAACAATATGGGAGGCATGATAAGCAAGTGGTAGGTATCGCAGCATAGGCATAGCCAAAAGAGCGAGCAACTAGCAAGCAAAGATAGAAGTGATTTCGAGGGTATGATCATCTTGCCTGAAATCCCGCAAGGAAGAAGAACGAGTCCATGAAGAAGACAAACGGACGTAGTCGAACGGGTCCTCACAAACGCGACGTTACCGGAACCAACCCGAAGAAGCAACACCGGAAAAGAAGCACACAACATAGTAAACAACCACCACAACAACATGGCATGATGCACAACAAGTATGATGCATGTCCGGTTTAATGAGTCATGGCATGGCAAAGTGCACAAACAACCCTACAAATTAAGTGGAGCTCAATATGCAACTCCGTTGCATATTGACGAAACACCACGTGACTTATTTAGTTCGATCTTGTTTATGTACTCAGCAATATTAAATGTTGTTAAGCAAGTCAAGAGGTGAAAACATAACAAAACTATACCATCTAAACAATTTAAATGGGGCCGGATATAACAAATAACAAATCCGGTAAATCCCCATATGCAATTATCAATTTGGTGCAACAACAATTTTAAACATTTAAATGTTATTATCATGATGCGAATGACATGTGCAAGTTTTATGCAGTATTTATGAAAACGTTGACATGATAAGATATGAGGCATTTGACATCGTGGCGAAAACTAAAGGGGTGCCACGGCAACGACACCAGAAAATGGTGTCACGGCAACATTCCAGTTCCAGTAACTCGATTGAGATACCGATGCAAAGGAGAAGTGTGCGGATGCGTGCAAAAGATGGTGGGGCGCTCCCAGATTCCGGGCGTCCCACGAGTTGGCGACAAGGAAACGGGTGACAAATTGGACATGGTGCAAACATGAGCATCTCAAACATCGCAAGCATTCGTTCACGGATGTCGTCTCGGGGTTATACCTTTGAAGCGTGCATTATCGGAACGGAACGAGTTCGGTGGTAGGGGTACACGGGTCGAAGGGGAAGTAGTCGTTCACGGGTCGTCGTGGGAAGTAGAGGAAGTAGTCGTTCAAGCGTCCGATGGTAATGGTACTCAGTCGTTTCGAAGAGGTACTTGGGGTCATTCGAACTTGCCGATCTCGTCATCTCGAAGGGGTACTTGACGTTCTTAGCGATTCCGAAGATGAGGTAGAGGTACACTTGTTGTAGGGGTACTTGTCGGATCCACGGCGACGGTAGAGGTACAAATGTTCTCGCGGTACTTGTCGGTCCAGTCTTAGTGTAGATGTACATCGCAAACGTAGTGGTACTCGCGGACTTCGGCGCCGGTAGTCGTACACAATTTGTAGGGGTACTTGGCATTTTCGTGTAGCCGAACTTGAGGGGCACCGACATCGTGGTACTTGGCGTCCATGGGTACTTGACAAAGACGAAACGGAACGCAAAGGTTGTAGTAGTACATGGCGTCCAGGGGCCTTGCGGGTCATCCTATACTTTGGCGTTCGGTGCGGTGGTCGTCCGTGTGCCGTAAGTCGTTGTACTTGCCAGGTACTCCCTGGTGGCACCGAGGTGGTCTAGCAGCAGCAGCAAGGGCGTCGGGGAGGTGATGGCCGTGGCAGGACTGCTCGAGGTAGCTGCGGGCTGGTGAGGAGTTGGACACCGATGGCCGGATGTGCGGCGATGTGGTGGAGCAAGGCAGGGGCTCCGGTCCACTGTTAGTTGTTGACGCCGGTAGCTCAGGCGAGGTACGGAGACGACGCGACGCTCTTGGGGTCCCCTGCCCGCGAGCACAGGGGTGCACGGGGCTGGTCCTCGAGCAGAACGCCGGCGAGGAGGAAGGGCGCGAGGGAGATGGCTGCAGATCGACGGAACTTGGTGCCTCGATGAAAAGCAACAGCAGCGAGCGGCTCCAGGAGAGGGACTACTCGGCAAAGGTCATGGAGGCAGGGTCGGCCGGAGCTTCGACCTCGGCGTCCATGGCAGGACGACGAGGAGGCCGGAGGAGGAGGGCCATGGAGGAGGCGCAGGAGTCCTGCCAGCGAGGAGAAGCAGAGGCTTCAAGGTGGCGGAGGTCGCCGACAGAGGGACCTGGCGTGGGGGTCGAGCAGGGAGCGAGAGAGGAGGAGGCAGAGGAGATCGGGCGCTCTCCCTGGCGTCGATGTGTGGCGGCGGCACAGGAACGAGGGGGGAGAGATGGGGATCGGGAGAGAGCGTGGCTGCGAGGCTAGGGTTATAGGCACGGCTGGGCCTTCGGGAGGCCTTGGGCCAAATGGGCCAGCGCAGATGGAGCTGGCTTGGCAGGTTGCAGCTGGGCTGGGAGGCCCAGCCGGGCTCTTTTCTCTCCCATCTCCTTCTCTTTAAAAAAAACAAAGAAAATAAGAGAAGGAAAAAAGAGAAGAGAAGGTTAGAGGAAGAATTTGGGCACGGGGATAATTTTCACGGACTCAGAAAAATGTTCACGGTCCGGGAAAATAGAAAAAGGTAAAGTTTGAAAGATTAAATTCAAATTCCTTTTAATTTAATTCAAAAGGTTTGAGCTAGGATAGGTTTTTCGAAGTACCCAAAATGTTGAGAAATTAGGTGGAGCTCCGGAAAATGATGAATGGACATGTGGCAAAGTTAGAGGCCAAGAGTTGAAATAATAAAAGGCTTTGGGATTTTTGCAAGTGTGTTAAGGTAATTCCACATAATGGGAATATAATTTATATAGCTCCCTAAAATATTGGGAGAATAAGTTTTAAAGAGTAATCACCATAGTGAATATCCCTTGATTTAAATGGACCGAACATCCATGCAATTTATTTAGTTGAGTTAAGAAAAAAATGACATGATGGCATGATGACATGATGCAATGCACATGATGCAAAGATGAAAGCGATGAACCAAACAAATCACACGATGAAACCCGAAAACCCTGGAAGGCAACTGAAGCTCCGGTCTTGGGGCGTCACACCGTCCTTCCTAGCAACGAAGTCTCTCTTATCGTAACGTTGATTCTTTGATTGTGGGTTATCAAGATCAACAGCAGGTTCAATCTCTACATCATTATCATTGCTAGGTTGAGCATCAACATGAACATCATCATTAACATTATCACTAGGTTCATGTTCATTACCAGATTGTGTTTCAGCATCAGAAATAGAAATATCGTTGGGATTCTTAGGTGTGTCAACAACAGGTTCACTAGAAGCATGTAAAGCCCTATCATTTTTCTTTTTCTCCTCTTAGAAGAACTAGGTGCATCAACATTAGTTCTCTGAGAATCTTGCTCAATTCTCTTAGGGTGGCCCTTAGGATACAAAGGTTCCTGAGTCATTTTACCCCCTCTAGTCATAACTCTAACAACATTATCATTTTTCTTATTATTTAATTCATTGAGCAAATCATTCTGAGCTTTAAGCACTTGTTCTACTTGAGTGGTAACCATAGAAGCATGTTTACTAATAAGTTCAAGTTCACCTTTAACACTAGCCATATAATCACTCAAGTGTTCAAGCATATCAGCATTGCATTTCAGTTGTCTACCAACATAAGCATTGAAATTTTCTTGTTTAACCATAAAGTCATCAAACTCATCCAAGCATTGGCTACCAAACTTAGTAAATGGAATTTCACATTTATCAAATCTATAGAGAGAATTTACCTTTACTACCTGTGTCGAGATATAGAGACCATGTATTTCTTCAACAGGCGGCAAATTAACACCATGTATTTCTTCAATAGGTGGTAAATTCTTAACATCTTCAGCTTTAATACCCTTTTCTTTCATAGATTTCTTTGCCTCTTGCATATCTTCAGGCTGAGAAATAGAATGCCCATTTTCTTCGGAGTTGTCTTAGGAGTTAGTTGAGGAAGTGTCCAATTATATTCGTTAGTAAACATATTATTCAATAACAATTCAGCTTGATCAATAGTTATTTCCCTGAAAACACAACTAGCACAACTATCCAGGTAGTCTCTGGAAGCATCGGTTAGTCCATTATAAAAGATATCAAGTATTTCATTTTTCATGAGAGGATGATTTGGAAAAGCATTAAGTAATCGGAGAAGCCTCCCCCAAGCTTGTGGGAGACTCTCTTCTTCAATTTGCACAAAATTATATATTTCCCTTAAAGCAGCTTGTTTCTTATGGGTAGGGAAATATTTAGCAAAGAAGTAATAAATCATATCCTGGGGACTACGCACACAACCAGGATCAAGAGAATTAAATCATGTCTTAGCATCACCCTTTAATGAGAATGGAAACAACTTAAGGATAAAGTAATAGCGAGTTTTCTCATCGTGAGTAAACAGGGTGGCTATATCATTTAATTTAGTAAGATGTGCCACAACAGTTTCAGATTCATAGCTATAAAAAGGATCAGATTCAACCAAAGTAATTAACTCAGGATCGACAGAGAAATCATAATCCTTATCAATAATAAAGATAGGTGAAGTAGCAAAAGCAGGATCATATTTCATTCTAGCATTCAAAGACTTTTCTTTAAGCTTAGCGAATAATTTCTTAAGATCAGGTCTATCATTGCAAGCTAAGAAGTCTATACCAGTTTCTTCATCCATAACATAAGCCTTAGGAACAATAGGCAATTCATATCTAGGGGGAGAATCTACATCATCACTTTCATCAATATTATCAGTTTCAATAATTTCATTCTCTCTAACCCTAGCAAGTTGTTCATCAAGAAATTCACCTAGTGGCACAGTAGTATCAAGCATAGAAGTAGTTTCATCATAAGTATCATGGAAAGCAGAAGTGGCATCATCAATAACATGCGACCTATCGAAATCAATAACATGTGTAGGTGTCGCAAGTTTCCTCAAAACAGAAGGTGAATCAAGTGCAGAGCTAGATGGCAGTTCCTTCCCTCTCCTCGTAGTTGAGGGAAAAATCTTGGTTGTTTGGTCTTTCAAGTTCTTCATAGCGATAAGCAGATATAAATCCCAAGTGACTCAAAGAATAGAGCTATGCTCCCCGGCAACGGCGCCAGAAAATAGTCTTGATAACCCACAAGTATAGGGGATCGCAATAGTTTTCAAGGGTAGAGTATTCAAGCCAAATTTATTGATTCGACACAAGGGGAGCCAAAGAATATTCTCAAGTATTAGTAGTTGAGTTTTCAATTCAACCACACCTGGAAACTTAATATCTGCAACAAAGTGTTTAGTAGCAAAGTAATATGATAGTAGTGGTAACGGTAGAAAAAGTAATATTTTTGGTTTTATAGTGATTGTAACAGTAGCAATGAAAAAGTAAATAAGCGAAGAACAATATATGAAAAGCCCATAGGCAATGGATCAGTGATGGATAATTATGTCGGATGCGATCAATCATGCAACAGTTATAACATAGGGTGACACAGAACTAGCTCCAGTTCATCAATGTAATGTAGGCATGTATTCCTAATATAGTCATACGTGCTTATGGAAAAGAACTTGCATGACATCTTTTTTCCTACCCTCCCGTGCAGCGGGGTCCTATTGGAAACTAAGGCATATTAAGGCCTCCTTTTAATAGAGTACCGGACCAAAGCATTAACACATAGTGAATACATGAACTCCTCAAACTACGGTCATCACCGGGAGTGGTCCCGATTATTGTCACTTCGGGGTTGTCGGATCATAACACATAGTAGGTGACTATTGACTGGCAAGATAGGATCAAGAACTCTCATATATTGATGAAAACATAATAGGTTTAGATCTGAAATCATGGCACTCGGGCCCTAGTGACAAGCATTAAGCATAGCAAAGTCATAGGAACATCAATCTCAGAACATAGTGGATACTAGGGATCAAACCCTAACAAAACTAACTCGATTACATGATAAATCTCATCCAACCCACCACCGTCCAGAAAGCCCATGATGGAATTACTCACGTACGGCGGTGAGAACCATGAAATTGTTGATGGAGGAAGGTTGATGATAATGATGGCGACGAATGCCCCTCTCCGGAGCCCCGAACGGACTCCAGATCAGCCCTCCCGAGAGAGTTTAGGGCTTGGCGGCGGCTCCATGTCGTAAAACGTGATGAATCCTTCTCTTTGATTTTTTTTCTCCTCGAACACGAATATATGGAGTTGGAATTGAGGTCGGTGGAGCGTCAGGGGGCCCATGAGGCATGCGGCGCGCCCAGGGGGGTAGGCGCGCCCCCACCCTCGTGGACAGGGTGTGGGCCCCTGACGTGGATTCTTCTTCCAGTATTTTTTATATATTCCAAAAATAATTTTCGTTGATTTTCAGGTCATTCCGAGAACTTCTATTTCTGCAAAAAAATAACACCATGGCACTTCTGCTGAAAACAGCGTTAGTCTGGGTTAGTTCCATTCAAATCATGCAAGTTAGAGTCCAAAACAAGGGCAAAAGTGTTTCGAAAAGTAGATAAAACGGAGACGTATCATTAGCCAAACCTAACAAATAAATCAGAGAAGAAATACGAGGCGATAGTAATCATGCATAAAAGAGTTCATAGAAAACTCAAATAATATTCATAGATAAATCTGATCATAAACTCACAATTCATCGGATCCCAAAAAACACACCGTAAAAAGTCATAACATCAAATAGATCTCCAAGAACATCAAGGAGAACATTATATTGAAGATCAAATAGAGATAGGAAGTCATCTAGATACTAACTATGGACCCGTAGGTCTGTGGTAAAATACTCACACATCATCGAAATGGTGACAAGGTTGATGTAGAGCCCCTCTGTGATCGATTTCCTGTCCGGCAGAGTACTGGAGAAGGCCTCCGGATGGGATCTCATGGTTCTGGAACTTGCGTCTGCGGAAAAAGTACTTCACGTGTCTCTCTGATGTCATAGGAATATTTGAGTATTTTTAAAGGTGGAATTAGGGTTGGATGTGCCACGAGGTGCCCACAAGCCTGGGGGCGCGCCCCTAAGGTTGTCGCTCTCTCGTGGCTCTTCTGGCCTCCCTCGAACCTTCAAAGGTCTCTTTTGGTCCAGAAAAAATTAATCCAAAGTTTTTTCTTCGTTTGGACTTCGTTTGATATTGATTTTCTGAAAAGCTAAAAACATGCAAAAAATAGCAATTGGCACTGGGCACTAAGTTAATAGGTTAGTCCGAAAAAATGATATATAATTGAATATAATGACATATAAAACATCCAAAATTGATACTATAATAGCATGGAACAATAAAAAATTATAGATATGTTGGAGATGTATCACCTATATACATGATCATTGCCTTGAATATTGTCATAACTATGTGCTATTCTATCAATTGCCCAATAGTATTTTGTTTACCCCCCATATGCTATGTGTTCCAAAGAGAAGCCTCCAGTGAGAACTTTGGTCCACGGGTCTACTTTAATCATATAAAAAATCCAAAATATATTTACTGTAATTTTATTTTTCTTCTAGTTTGTTTTGAAATGTAACTATCTACCACTACAAGATTTGATCCTTGCAATTAATGAGTTTAAGGGGATTGACTACCCCCTTATCTGTGTTGGGTGCAAGTATTTTTTTTGTGTGTAGGTGTTGTTCACGAGGCTTTGTGTGATTCTCCTACTATTTCAATAAACATTGGTTCTCACTGAGGGAAATACTTATCTCTTCTTTACTACATCTCTTCTCCTCTTCGGGGAAAATCGCAACGCAGCTCACAAATAGCCGAAAGAATTTCCAGCGCCGTTGCCGGAGAGATAACATCAAAACCTCTCAAGTACCTTCACATAAACTATAATCTATTTGCTCTACTTTTTATTTGTCTTTTTGTTTTCCTTTACCTCTCATTTTCATCTCTCCCACTTCTCATGAAAATTACAAAAACATAAGAATATTTGTGTTTGCTCGTTTGTTTGATTTGTCGCTATGTCTCAAGATAACACAAAGTTGTGTGACTTTTCCAATACTAATAATAATTATTTTATTAGTACTCCAATGGCTCCTCCCGCCACTAGTGCAGAGTCATGTGACTGATATGAATGTTGCTTTATTGAATCTTGTTATGAAAAAACAATTTTCTAAAAGTTCTAATGAAGATGATGCATCTCATCTTAATATTTTCATTGATATGCAAAAGAAAAAAGATATGTGGATAATGATATTGTTAAGTTGTAATTATTTCTGTTGTCGCTAAGAGATCGTGGTAAAACTTGGTTTTCATCATTGCCTCGAAAGAGTATTTATGATGGGGAACGTAGCAGAAATTCAAAATTTTCCTACGTGTCACCAAGATCTATCTATGGAGAAACCAACAATGAGGGGAAGGAGAGTGCATCTACATACCCTTGTAGATCTCTAAGCGGAAGCGTTCAAGAGAACGGGGTTGAAGGAGTCGTACTCGTCGTGATCCAAATCACCGGAGATCCTAGTGCCGAACGGACGGCACCTCCGCGTTCAACACACGTACAACCCGGTGACGTCTCCCATGCCTTGATCCAGCAAGGAGAGAGGGAGAGGTTGAGGAAGACTCCATCCAGCAGCAGCACAACGGCGTGGTGGTGATGGACGAGCGTGGTGATCCAGCAGGGCTTCGCCAAGCACTGCGAGATATGAGGAGGAGAGAGGTAGGGCTGCGCCAGGGAGAGATCAAATCGTCTTATTTTGGGCAGCCCCAAAACTCAACTATTTATAGGAGGAGGGGAGGAGGGTGCGCCCCCTCTAGGGTTCCCACCCCTAGAGGGGCGGCAGCCCTAGATGGAGGGGGCGGCCAAGAGGGGGAGAGGGGGGCGCGCCCTAGGGTGGGCCTTAGGCCCATCTACGCCTAGGGTTTCCCCCTTCTCCTCCTAGCTGCGCCTTGGGCTTTGTGGGAGGCGCACCAGCCCACTCAGGGGCTGGTGCCTTCCCACTCTTGGCCCATGCAAGCCTCCGGGGCTGGTGGCCCCACTTGGTGGACCCCCTAACCCCTTCGGTGGTCCCGGTACACTACCGGTGATGTCCGGAACACTTCCGGTGGCCAAAACCATACTTTCTATATATCAATCTTTACCTCCGGACCATTCCGGAACTCCTCGTGACGTCCGGGATCTCATCCGGGACTCCGAACAACATTCGGTAACTGCGTACATACTTTCCCTATAACCCTAGCGTCATCGGACCTTAAGTGTGTAGACCCTACGGGTTCGGGAGTCATGTAGACATGGCCGAGACAACTCTCCGGTCAATAACCAACAGCGGGATCTGGATACCCATGCTGGCTCCCACATGCTCCACGATGATCTCATCGGATGAACCACGATGTCAAGGACTTAATCAATCCCGTATACAATTCCCTTTGTCTATCGGTACGATACTTGCCCGAGATTCGATCGTCGGTATCCCGATACCTTGTTCAATCTCGTTACCGGCAAGTCTCTTTACTCATTCCGTAACACATCATCCCGTGATCAACTCCTTGATCACATTGTGCACATTATGATGATGTCCTACCGAGTGGGCCCAGAGATACCTCTCCGTTTACACGGAGTGACAAATCCCAGTCTCGATTCGTGCCAACCCAACAGACACTTTCAGAGATACCTATAGTGTACCTTTATAGCCACCCAGTTACGTTGTGACGTTTGGCACACCCAAAGCACTCCTACGGTATCCGGGAGTTGCACAATCTCATGGTCTAAGGAAATGATACTTGACATTAGAAAAGCTTTAGCATACGAACTACATGATCTTGTGCTAGGCTTAGGATTGGGTCTTGTCCATCACATCATTCTCCTAATGATGTGATCCCATTATCAACGACATCCAATGTCCATGGTCAGGAAATCGTAACCATCTATTGATCAATGAGCTAGTCAACTAGAGGCTTACTAGGGACATGGTGTTGTCTATGTATCCACACATGTATCTGAGTTTCCTATCAATACAATTCTAGCATGGATAATAAACGATTATCATGAACAAGGAAATATAATAATAACCAATTTATTATTGCCTCTAGGGCATATTTCCAACAATTTATTCATGAGATAAGTGCTACTTCTTGAGTTTGCGTTGATTTTTCTCTTGAAGAAGAAAGGGTGATGCAACAAAGTAGAGATAAGTATTTCCCTCAGTTAAGAAGCAAGGTATCAATCCAGTAGGAGGCACAAGGAAGTCTCCAATATATGCACCTGCACAAACTAACAAACACTTGCACACAACGCGAAAAAGGGGTTGTCAATACCTTCACAGTCACAAACAAGATTGAGCTCTAATAGAGATAGGTATAAAAGATAAATAAAAGAGCAAACTAAAGTAAATATAAATAAATTGCAGCAAGGTATTTTTGGGTTTTTTGGTTTATATATATGAAAATATATGATGGAAAATAGCCCCGAGGGCTATAGGTTTCACTAGAGGCTTCTCTCTTGAAGATAGCATATACTGTTAAGAAATTGATAGAAAAGCGCATAGTTATGACGATATCTAAGGCAATGATCATGAATATAGGCATCATGTACATGAAAAGTAGACCAACTCCTGCCTCCATCTACTACTATTACTTCACACATCGACCGACTCCTGCGTGCATCTAGAGTATTAAGTTCATAAGAACAGAGCAACGCTTTAAGTAAGATGACATGATGTAGAGGGATAAACTCAAGCAATATGACATAAACCCCATCTTTTTATCCTTGATGGCAACAATGCAATACGTGCCTCGCTACCCATTTCTTTCACTGGGTGAGGGCACTGCAAGATTGAACCCAAAACTAAGCACCTCTCTCATTGCAAGAAAAGCCAATCTTGTTGGCCAAACCAGACCGATAGTTCAGAGAGAAATACAAATATATCTTAATCATGCATAAAAGAGTTCAGAGAAGACTCAAATAATATTCATAGATAATCGTCATCACCAGCCATCCTCCATCACCAATTTCATGATGCTCACAGCCGTGCGTGAGTAATTCCATCGTAGGCTTGCTGGACGGTGATGGGTTGGATGAGATTTATCATGTAATCGAGTTAGTTTTGTTAGGGATTTATATTTGCTTATCATTATGAAGAACTTGATAGACCCAAAAACCAAGATCCATCCCTCAACTATGAGGGGAGGTAAGGAACTGCCATCTAGCTCTGCACTTGATTCACCTTCTGTTTTAAGTAAGCTTGCGACACCTAAACTTGCTTCTGCTATTCGTTCTGATATGTCGCATGTTATTGATGATGCCACTTCTGCTACACATGATACTTATGATGAAACTACTTCTATGCTTGATACTACTGTGCCATTTGGTTAATTTCTTGATGAACAACTTGCTAGGGCTAGAGAGAATGAAAATATTGAATCTGGTAATACTGATGAAAGTGATGATGAAGACTCACCTGTTATTCCTAAGGGTTATGTTTTTGATAAAGAAGCTTCTTTAGCTATTTTAGCTTGCAAAGATAGATATAAACTCAAGAGGTTATTAGCTAAATGGAATAAGCAATCTCTAAATGCTAGGATGAAACCTGACACTGCTTTTGCTACTTCACCTATCTTTGTTACTGATAAGGATTATGAATTCTCTATTGATCCTGATATAATTACTTTGGTTGAATCTGATCCTTTTCATGGCTATGAATCTGAAACTATTGTGGCACATCTTACTAAATTAGATGATATAGCCACCATGTTCACTAATGATGAGAGAACTCGCTACTTTTATATCCTTAAAATATTTCTGTTCTCATTAAAGGGTGATGCTAAGATATGGTTTAATTCTCCTGATCATAGTTGTGTGCGTAGTCCCCAGGATATGGTTTATTCCTTCTCTGCTAAATATTTCCCCGCTCATAAGAAACAAGCTACTTTAAGGAATATATATAAATTTTGTGCAAATTGAAGAAGAGAGTCTCCCACAAGCTTGGGAGAGGCTTCTCCAATTACTTAATGCTTTGCCTGATCATCCTCTTAAGAAAAATGAAATACTTTATATCTTTTATAATGGACTAACCGATGCTTCCAGAGATTACCTGGATAGTTGTGTTGGTTCTGTTTTTAGGGAAAGAACACCTGATGAAGCTGAAATTCTATTGAATAATATGTTGAGAAATGGAAATAATTGGGCACCTCCTGAGCCAGCTCCTGAGCCAGCTCCTGAGCCAGCTCCTGCTCCAATTAATGATCGTATTCCTAAACCAACTCCGAAGAAGAGGGGTGTTCTATTTCTCAGTCCTGAAGCTATGCAAGAGGCAAAGAAATCTATGAAAGAAAAAGGTATTAAAGCTGAAGATGTTAAGAATTTACCTCCTATTGAAGATATACATGGTCTTAATTTACCTCCTGTTGAAGAAACATATGGTCTTAATCCATTAACTATTGAAGAAATTCATGGTCTTGATAACCCGACACAGGTAGTAAAGGTAAATTCTCTCTATAGATATGATAAAGTTGAAATCCCATTTACTAAGTTTGCTAGCCCATGCTTAGATGAGTTTGATAAATTTATGGCTAAGCAAGAAGATTTTAATGCTTATTTTGGTAGAAAATTGAAATACAATTCAAATATGCTTGAACACTTGGGTGATTATATGGCTAATGTCAAAGGTCAACTTAAACTTATTAGTAAACATGCCTTTATGGTTACCACTCAAGTAGAACAAGTACTTAAAGCTCAAAATGATTTTCTCAAATAATTAAATAGCAAGAATAATGATAATGCTGTTAGAGTTATGACTAGAGGTGGTAGAATGACTCAGGAACCTTTGTATCCTGAAGGCCACCCTAATAGAATTGAGGAAGATTCTTAGAGAGATAATATAGATGCACCTAGTCCTTCTAAAAGGAAGAAAAAGAAAAATGATAGGGCTTTGCATGCTTCTAGTGAACCTGTTACTGAAACACCTGAGAATCCAAATGATATTTCTATCTCTGATGTTGAAACACAATCTGGTAATGAACCTGAAACTAGTGATAATATTAATGATAATGTTCAAGATGATGTTCAACCTAGTAATGATAATGATATAGAAATTAAACCCGCTGTTGATCTTGATAACCCACAATCAAAGAATCAATGTTATGATAAGAAAGACTTTGTTGCTAGGAAACACGGTAAGGAAATAGAGCCTTGGGTTCAGAAACCCATGCCTTTTCCTCCCAAACCATCCAAGAAAAAGGATGATAAGGATTTTGAGCGCTTTGCTGAAATGATTAGACCTATCTTTTTGCGTATGCGATTAACTGATATGCTCAAAACCAATCCTTATGCTAAGTACATGAAAGACATAATTACAAATAAAAGAAAGATACCGGAAGCTGAATTTTCCACCATGCTTGCTAATTATACTTTTAAGGGTGGAATACCAAAGAAACTTGGAGATCCAGGAGTACCTACTATACCATGCTCCATTAAAAGAAACTATGTTAAAACTGCTTTATGTGATCTTGGAGCCGGTGTTAGTGTTATGCCTCTCTCTTTATATCATAGACTTGATTTGAATAAGTTGACACCTACTGAAATATCTTTGCAAATGGCTGATAAATCAACTGCTATACCTATCGGTATTTGTGAGGATGTGCCTGTTGTATTTGCAAACGTTACTATTTTCACGGACTTTGTTATTCTTGATATTCTCGAGGACGATAGTATGTCTATTATTCTTGGAAGACACTTTTTGAATACTGCGGGGGCTGTTATTGATTGCACTAAAGGCAATGTCACTTTTCATGTTAATGGTAATGAGCATATGGTACACTTTCCGAGGAAATAACCTCAAGTTCATTGTATCAACTCTATTGGAAAAATTCCATCGATTATATTAGGAGGTTTCGAATTTCCTCTTCCTACCGTCAAGAAGAAATATGATATTCTTGTTATTGGGGATGTGCATATCCCAGTTGAGGTAACATTGTGTTATTCGAAATTTCTCCAGTTCCATGTTATTTGGAATGAGTTCGTTAACAAGACTTGATCAACCTTGTTAGTGGATTCCTTTTGATGATCATGAGATGGATGAAACTAGAAGGCACAACCTTCTGCACCCTCCTTTTACTTTCTGTTATTTATATTAAATAAAATAAAAATAAATATTTTCTCGTTTGTTATCTGATTATTCGTGCAATATAAAAATACCCCGAAAATAAAAGTTCTCCAAATGCCCTAAAATTTAAATATGATTTTTTCTGGAATATTTGAGAATATTTGGCACTGAGAACACAGCAGGGGGTCATCCACCTGGCCACGAGGGTGGAGGGCACGCCCTACCCCCTGGGCGCGCCCCCCTGCCTCGTGGGCCCACTGTGGCCCTCCTCCACTTATCCTTTCACCCACACACTCCTTCTTCCTCCACCAAACACGAATATCCAGTTCTTACCCGAGTCCAAGCTCGTTTTGTTGCCATTTTCGATCTCCTTGCTCAAAGCACCTCTCACAAAACTTCTTGGGGAGATTGTTCCTTGGTATGTGACTCCTCCATTGGTCCAATTAGTTTTTGTTCTAGTGATTTATTCATTGCAAATTTATGCTGCCTAGGTGACCATGTTCTTGAGCTTGCATGTCAAATTTATATGGTCAAAAGTAGTTTTGATGCATGATATAGGCTCTAGGAACTTGTAGGAGTAGTTGCTATCAATATTATTGAGTTTGGTTTACTTTTATTTGGAAGTTATTAAAAATTTCAGAATTTTTCAGAAAACAATGAAGAGACTTTTGAGGGGCTCATCGAGCCGAAGCTCGAAGGAAAAAGCACCGAAGCCCAAATATAATTTGCCTCGCACCGCGGAGGTTCGGTCATGTGAATGGCCTTCCGATGATTTCTTGAGAGCAGCCGGGATTTATGAAGATTTTTATGAATTCGCTGAGACCTCATGCCTCACCGCTTTCCTCCAGGACCAACGTGATCAGCATCTCTTACTCACAAATATCTTTGTGCAAAACTTTCATTTCCATTCTAGGAGCTCACCACCTACGGTGGAGTTTTATTTATATGATGAGCATAAGGAGATGTCACTTTATGATTTTTGTCGGGTTTGTTTGATCCCTTTCGAGGGCAGCGTAGAGGAATGATAACCTACAAGTATAGGGGATCACAACAGCTTTCGAGGGTAGAGTATTCAACCCAAATTTATTGATTCGACACAAGGGGAGCCAAAGAATATTCTCAAGTATTAGCAGATGAGTTGTCAATTCAACCACACCTGGAAACTTAGTATCTGCAGCAAAGTGTTTAATAGCAAAGTAATATGATAGTGATGGTAGGTAACAAAAGAGTAATGAAAGCAAAGTAATGTTTTTGGTATTTTGTAGTGATTGTAACAATAGCAACGGGAAAGTAAATAAGCGTAAACCTCTATATGGAAAGCTCGTAGGCATTGGATCAATGATGGATAATTATGTGGGATGCGGTTCATCATGTAACAGTCATAACATAGGGTGACACAGAACTAGCTCCAATTCGTCAATGTAATGTAGGCATGTATTCCGAATATAGTCATGCGTGCTTATGGAAAAGAACTTGCATGACATCTTTTGTCCTACCCTCCCATGGCAGCGGGGTCCTAATGGAAACTAAGGGATATTAAGGCCTCCTTTTAATAGAGAACCGGAACAAAGCATTAGCACATAGTGAATACATGAACTCCTGAAACTACGGTAATCACTGGTAAGTATCCCTATTATTGTCACTTCGGGGTTAACGGATCATAACACATAATAGGTGACTATAGACTTGCAAGATAGGATCTAGAACTCTCATATATTGATGAAAACATAATAGGTTCATATCTGAAATCATGGCACTCGGGCCCTGGTGACAAGCATTAAGCATAGCAAAGTCATAGCAACATCAATCTCAGAACATAGTGGATACTAGGGATCAAACCCTAACAAAACTAACTCGATTACATGGTGAATCTCATCCAACCCATCACCGTCCAGCAAGACTATGATGGAATTACTCACGCACGGAGGTGAGCATCATGAAATTGGTGATGGAGGATAGTTGATGATGACGACGGCGACGAATCCCCCTCTCCGGAGCACCGAACGGACTTCAGATCAGCCCTCCCGAGAGGTTTTAGGGCTTGGCGGCAGCTCTGTATCGTACAACGTGATGATTTCTTCTCTCTTATTTTTTTTCTCCCCGAAAGCAGTTACATAGAGTTGGAGTCGGGGATCTCCAGGGGGCCCACGAGGTAGGGGGCGCGCCCTAGGGGGGGGGGGGCGCCCCCCACCCTCGTGAGAAGGGTGTGGGCCCTCCGGTCTTCATCTTTGGCGAGGATTTTTTATTATTTATTGTAAGATATTCCGTGGAGTTTCAGGTCGTTCTGAGAACTTTTGTTTTCTGCACATAAAACAACATCATGGCAATTCTGCTGAAAACAGGGTCAGTCCAGGTTAGTTCCATTCAAATCATACAAGTTAGAGTCCAAAACAAGGGAAAAAGTGTTTGGAAAAGTAGATACGTTGGAGACGTATCAACTCCCCAAGCTTAAACCCTTGCTTGTCCTCAAGCAATTCAGTTGACAGACTGAAAGAAATAAAGAAAAACTTTTACAAACTCTGTTTTCTCTTGTTGTTGTAAATATGTCAAGCTAGCATTCAAGTTTTCAGCAAAGATTATAATTAACCACATTTGCAATAATTCTCAGGTCTCATGATTACTCATATCAATAACATAATCAACTAGCAAGCTATAATAATAAATCTCGGATGACAACACTTTCTCAAACCAATCATAATATGATATAACAAGATGGTATCTCGCTAGCCCTTTCTGAGACCGCAAAACATAAATGCAGAGTACCTTTAAAGATCAAGGACTGACTAGACATTGTAATTCATGGTAAAAGAGATCCAATCATAGTCACACCCAATATAAACTAACAATAATGAATGCAAATGACAGCGGTGCTCTCCAACTGGTGCTTTTTAATAAGAGGGTGATGACTCAACATAAAAGTAAATAGATAGGCAATTCGCGGAGGGAAGCAGGGATTTGTAGAGGTGCCAGAGCTCGGTTTTGAAATAGAGGTGAATAATATTTTGAGAGGTATACTTTCATTGTCAACATAACAACCAAGAGATGGCGATATCTTCCATGCTACACACATTATAGGCGATTCCCAAACAGAATGGTAAAGTTTATACTCCCCCTCCACCAACAAACATCAATCCATGGCTTGCTCGAAACACCGAGTGCCTCCAACATACATCAGGTCCCAGGGGGAGTTTTGTTTGCAATTATTTTGATTTAGTTTGCATAAAGCATGGGACTGGGCATCCCGGTGACTAGCCCTTTATCTCGTGAGTGAGGAGCGGAGTCCACTCCTCTTGAGAATAACCCGCCTAACATGGAAGATACAGACATCCCTAGTTGATACATGAGCTATTCGAGCATACGAAACATGATGATTATTTGAAGGTTTGGAGTTTGGCACATACAAATTTACTTGGAACGGCAGGTAGATACCGCATATAGGAAGGTATAGTGGACTCATCTGGAATAACTTTGGGGTTTAAGGAGTTTGGATGCACAAGCAGTATTCCCGCTTAGTACAGGTGAAGGCTAGCAAAAGACTGGGAAGCGACCAACTAGAGAGCGACAACAGCCATGTACATGCATTAAAATTAATAAACATTGGACGCAAGCATGAGTAGGATATAATCCACCATGAACATAAATATCATGAAGGCTATGTTGATTTGTTTCAACTACATGCATGAACATGTGCCAAGTCAAGTCACTTAAATCATTCAGAGGAGGATACCACCCTATCATACCACATCAAAACCATTTTAATAGCATGTTGGCATGCAAGGTAAACCATTATAACTCATAGCTAATCAAGCATGGCACAAGAAACTATGATCTCTAATTGTCATTGCGAACATGTTTATTCATAACAAGCTGAATCAAGAACGATGAACTCATCATCTTTACAAAAACAAAAGAGGTCGACTTCGTACCAGCTTTTCTCATCTCAGTCAGTCCATCATATATCATCATAATTGCCTTTCACTTGCACGATCGAATGATGTGAATAATAATAAGAGTGCACGTGCATTGGACTAAGAGTGCGAGCATTCAATAAATAGGAGAAGACAAAGCAATATGGGCTCTTTTGTCATATAAACAATAATGCATATAAGAGCCACTTCAACAATTTAATCATGGTCTTCTCCTACTGACCCCCAAAGAAAAGAAACAAAACTATTTACACGGGAAAGCTCCCAACAAGCAAAAGAAGAACAGGAAATATTTTTGGGTTTTCTTTTTTATTACTACTACAAGCATGGAAAGTAAATTAATTAAAAGCTACAACTAATTTTTTTGGTTTCCTTAAGGTTTATTGAACACACCAGAAGAAAGCATAAAATAAAATAAACTAGCATGGATGATACAATGAAAAAGTATGAGCACCGACATCTAGCAATGAGTGTGTGTGAACATAAATGTAATGTCGGTGAGAAATACGTACTCCCCCAAGCTTAGGCTTTTGGCCTAGGTTGGTCTATGGCCACGGCTGGCCTAGCTGATATCCATAATAATAGTTGTTGGGGTCGTACTATGATGCAGCAGCTATCGCCTCCTGAGCTGCAGTGTGGCGACGAGTGGCCTCTGCTCTCCTCTCATACTCATCTGCCTCCTCTCTGGTAATAGTATATCCTCCTCTTGCCTGATAATCAAAGAAAGCAGGAGCAGGGAGAGTAATATGGGCAGCACGGCGTCTGTCAAAGATTAGTCGGTACTGGAGAGGTGATTCGTTCCTCTCGACAAAATGGTGGGAAACCATATAATCAAAATGTAAATAAGCAGGAGGCAACTCCATGTCTCCTTCACGAATGTCTATATCAAGAAATTTAGCTAAGCGGGTTGCATAAATTCCTCCAAAGAAATCTCCATTATGTCTATTATGATGCAACCTACGAGCTACAATGGCTCCCATATGATAAGATTGGTCTCCTGACACAGCACTCCTGAGAATGCTAAGGTCAGGGACACACATGTGACATGCTTCATCCTTAGCATTTATGCACCTACCTATGAAGAGAGCAAAATAATGTATAGCAGGAAAGTGAATGCTCCCTATGGTAGCTTGCGTTATATCTCTAGATTCCCCTACAGTTATACTAGCAAGAAAGTTTCTAAATTCAGATTTAGGGGGATCCCTAACACTACCCCATTGTGGAAGTTTGCAAGCAAAAGTGAAATCCTCTAAGTCCATGGTATAAGATTTATCATAAAGATCAAACATGACTGAAGGAGAATTACGCGAAGATGAATACTCAAACCTCCTCACAAAAGAGCTTGTAAGCTCATGATACTGGGGGCATTTGTCTGCCTCAAAGACCTCAAGATCGACATTACGCAAATATGTGTTAAATTCTTCTTTAATTCCCGCACGATCCATAAAATTTTCAGAAGGCCACTCACAAGGACGCACTGGAGCATCTCTTGGTGGCTCTTCGTCAGCATCACGCATTGCAAGCCTGGGTCCTTGCTTCTTTGAAGAACCACCTTGGAACATTTTCCTAAGCATATTTCTTCCTCTGAAAAATTCTTAAAATTTTTAGTAACTTCAAAATAAAAGTAAGCCAAACTCAATAATAGTGATAGCAACTACTCCTACAAGTGCCTAGGGCCTATATCATGCATCAAAACTACTTTTGACCATATAAATTTGACATGCAAGCTCAAGAACAGGGTCACCTAAGCAGCAAAAATTTGCAATGAATAAAGCACTAGAACAAAAACTAATTAGACCAATGGAGGAGTCACATACCAAGGAAGAATCTCCCCAAGCAGTTTTGTGAGAGGTGCTTTGAGCAAGGAGATCGAAAATTGCAGCAAAACGAGCTTGGACTCGGGTTTGAGATGGTTTTTCGTGTTTGGGGGATGAAGATGAAGTGTGTGGCTAAAAGAATAAGTGGAGGAGGGCCACCGTGGGCCCACGAGGCAGGGGGCGCACCCTCCACCCTCATGGCAAGGTGGTTGGCCCCCCTGGTGTGATCTTTGTTCCATAAATCCTCAAATATTCTATAAAAAAATCATATTTAATTTTCAGGGCATTTGGAGAAATTTTATTTTTGAGGTATTTTTATATTGCACGGGTAATCAGATAACAAACAGAAAATTATTTATTTTTATTTTATTTCAACTAAATAACAGAAAGTAAAAGTGAGGGTATAGAAGGTTGTGCTTCTAGTTTCATCCATCTCATGCTCGTCAAAAGGAATCCACTAACAAGGTTGATCAAGTCTTGTTAACAAACTCATTCCGATTAACATGAAACCGGAGAAATTTCAAATAACACTAGGTTACCTCAACGGGGATTGCACATCCCCAATAATAAGTATATCATATTTCTTCTTGACAGTAGGAAGAGGAAATTCAAAACCTCCAAATATAATCGATGGAATTTTTCCGATAGAATTGATACTATGAACTTGAGGTTGTTTCCTCGAAAAGTGTACCGTATGCTCATTACCATTAACATGAAAAGTGACATTGCCTTTGTTGCAATCAATAACAGCCCCTGCAGTATTAAGAAAAGGTCTTCCAAGAATAATAGACATACTATCGTCCTCGGGAATATCAAGAATAACAAAGTCCATTAAAATAGTAATGTTTGCAACCACAACGGGCACATCTTCACAAATACCGACAGGTATAGCAGTTGATTTATCAGCCATTTGCAAAGATATTTCAGTAGGTGTCAACTTATTCAAGTCAAGTCTATGATATAAAGAGAGAGGCATAACACTAACACCGGCTCCAAGATCACATAAAGCAGTTTTAACATAGTTTATTTTAATGGAGCATGGTATAGTAGGTACTCCTGGATCTCCAAGTTTCTTTGGTATTCCACCCTTAAAATTATAATTAGCAAGCATGGTGGAAATTTGAGCTTCCGGTATCTTTCTTTTACTTGTACTAATATCTTTCATGTACTTAGCATAAGGATTTATTTTGAGTATATCAGTTAATCGCATACGTAAAAAGATAGGTCTAATCATTTCAGCAAAGCGCTCAAAATCCTCATCATCTTTTTTCTTGGATGGTTTGGGAGGAAAAGGCATGGGTTTCTGAACCCAAGGCTCTCTTTCTTTACCATGTTTCCTAGCAACAAAGTCTTTCTTATCATAATGTTGATTCTTTGATTGTGGGTTATCAAGATCAACAGCAGGTTCAATTTCTACATCATTATCATTACTAGATTGAGCATCATTATGAACATCATCATTAACATTTTCATTAGGTTCGTGTTCATTACCAGATTGAGTTTCAGCATCAAAAATAGAAATATCATTTGGATCGTCAGGTGGTTCAGCAATAGGTTCACTAGAAGTTTGCACAGTTCTATCATTTTTCTTTTTCTTCTTTTTAGAAGAACTAGGTGCATCAATTTTATTTCTCTGAGAATCTTGCTCAATTCTCTTAGGGTGGCCTTCAGGATACAAAGGTTCCTAAGTCATTATACCAGTTCTAGTAGCCACTTTAACAGCACAATCATTTTTCTTACTATTCATCTCATTGAGCAATTCTTTTTGAGCTTTAAGTACTTGTTCTACTTGAGTGGTAACCATAGAAGCATGTTTGCTAATAAGTTTAAATTCACCTCTAATATTAGCCATATAATCACCCAAGTATTTAATCATATCAGCATCTTGTTTTAATTGTCTACCAAAATAAGCATTGAAGTCTTCTTGCTTAAACATAAAATTATGAAACTCATCCAAGCATTGGCTAGCAATTTTAGCAGGAGGGATTTCAGCTTTATCATATCTATAGAGAGAATTTACCTTTACTACCTGTGTCGGGTTATCGAGGTCTGGAGGTTCTTCAATAAATAAAGGATTAAGATCATATATTTCTTCATCAGGCGGTAAATTAAGACCATGTATTTCTTGAATAGGAGGTAAATTCTTAACATCTTCAGCTTTAATACCTTTTTCTTTCATAGATTTCTTTGCCTCTTGCATATCTCCAGGACTGAGAAATAGAACACCCCTCTTCTTCGGAGTTGGTTTAGGAATACGATCATTAATTGGAGCAGGAGCTGGCTCAGGAGCTGGCTCAGGAGGTGCCCAATTATTTCCATTTCTCAACATATTATTCAATAAGATTTCAGATTCATCCGGTGTTCTTTCCCTGAAAAGAGAACCAACACAACTATCCAGGTAATCTCTGGAAGCATCGGTTAGTCCATTATAAAAGATATCAAGTATTTCATTTTTCTTAAGAGGATGATCAGGCAAAGCATTAAGTAGCTTGAGAAGCCTCCCCCAAGCTTGTGGGAGACTCTCTTCTTTAATTTGCACAAAGTTGTATATTTCCTTTAAAGCAGCTTGTTTCTTATGAGCAGGGAAATATTTAGCAGAGAAGTAGTAAATCATATCCTGGGGACTACGCACACAACCATGATCAAGAGAATTAAACCATATCTTAGCATCACCCTTTAATGAGAATGGAAATATTTTAAGGATATAAAAGTAGCGATATCTCTCATCATTAGTGAACAGGGTGGCTATATCATTTAATTTAGTAAGATGTGCTACAACAGTTTCAGATTCATAGCCATGAAAAGGATCAGATTCAACCAAAGTAATTATATCAGGATCAACAGAGAATCACTACTAGGAAAAGGCCTACTAATGGCGCACCTGTTTTGGCTACTAATGGTGCGCCATTAGTACCACGCCACAGGTGCGCCATTAGTATCTGGTATACTAATGGCGCACCAGAGGTGCGCCATTAGTGTCCCACAGGTGCTCCATTAGTATGTGGTATACTAATGGCGCACCACATGGAAGTGCGCCATTAGTAACCATTTTTTTAAAAAAATCGTTTTTTTCTTAATCTCAGGTCACTATTTCACATATGAGATATCCAACACATATATATACAACAAGCATCCATATAACAATCATATCCAACACACAAGTTTCATCATATATACATACATAGCCAACACATGGTTCCATCCTTACATATTACAAAAGTTTCACATTGTTCATCCAACACCGTTATCCATCAATTCACAAAAGTTTCACATTGATACAAAATAAAAACACAAATGGAAAAGAAGCACTCAATCCATGCAAGCTTCTGTGAATTAAATCAAATCTGCAAAATGATAAACAAGAAGTTAGAAGAAGAAGAAGAAGAAGAGAAGAAGAAGAAGAAGACTAGAAGAAGAAGAACACTAGAAGAATACTAGAAGAAGAATAAGAATAAGACTATAAGCTTATTATGTAAACTTGATCATTTTGTGCTAACATAAGTAATTTTGGAGCTAACCTATAGGAAACTAAGTATATAAGCTCTAAGTTAGCATATTAGAGCCAACTTAGGTAAAATGAAGCTAACCTATGTCATTTTGGAAAAGAAGAAGAATAAGAAGAAGACTATAAGCTTATTATGTAAACTTGATCATTTTGTGCTAACATAAGTAATTTTTGAGCTAACCTATAGGAAACTAAGCATATAAGCTCTAAGTTAGCATATTAGAGCCCAACTTAGGTAAAATGAAGCTAACCTATGTCATTCTGGAAGAATAAGAAGAATAAGAAGAAGACTATAAGCTTATTATGTAAACTTGATCATTTTGTGCTAACATAAGTAATTTTGGAGCTAACCTATAGGAAACTAAGCATATAAGCTCTAAGTTAGCATATTAGAGCCAACTTAGGTAAAATGAAGCTAACCTATGTCATTTTGGAAAAGAAGAAGAATAAGAAGAAGACTATAAGCTTATTATGTAAACTTGATCATTTTGTGCTAACATAAGTAATTTTTGAGCTAACCTATAGGAAACTAAGCATATAAGCTCTAAGTTAGCATATTAGAGCCCAACTTAGGTAAAATGAAGCTAACCTATGTCATTCTGGAAGAATAAGAAGAATAAGAAGAAGACTATAAGCTTATTATGTAAACTTGATCATTTTGTGCTAACATAAGTAATTTTGGAGCTAACCTATAGGAAACTAAGCATATAAGCTCTAAGTTAGCATATTAGAGCCAACTTAGGTAAAATGAAGCTAACCTATGTCATTTTGGAAAAGAAGAAGAATAAGAAGAAGACTATAAGCTTATTATGTAAACTTGATCATTTTGTGCTAACATAAGTAATTTTTGAGCTAACCTATAGGAAACTAAGCATATAAGCTCTAAGTTAGCATATTAGAGCCCAACTTAGGTAAAATGAAGCTAACCTATGTCATTCTGGAAGAATAAGAAGAATAAGAAGAAGACTATAAGCTTATTATGTAAACTTGATCATTTTGTGCTAACATAAGTAATTTTGGAGCTAACCTATAGGAAACTAAGCATATAAGCTCTAAGTTAGCATATTAGAGCCAACTTAGGTAAAATGAAGCTAACCTACGTCATTTTGGAAAAGAAGAAGAATAAGAAGAAGACTATAAGCTTATTATGTAAACTTGATCATTTTGTGCTAACATAAGTTATTTTAGAGCTAACCTATAGGAAACTAAGCATATTAGAGATAACATAGGTAAGTAAGTATATATATATATATATATCATTTTGGAGATCTGACATACCTGACATAGTTCAGTTCTCATTGTTCTTCTCCTTCTCCTTCCTCAGCCTGATGCGCCAAGAGCGGCGAGGCGGTGGAGGCAGCTGTGGGATATAGTCTGCTACCACAATTGGCGTGGTCATGTCACCCAGCTGTGGGATCGCTGGCACCACCACCGGTGCGTGGTCGTTGTCAGGCACCACCACCATCGCGAGGCCACCTTCAGGAAGGACGGGCACGACCATCGCTAGGTCATCCTCAGCCACCACCATCTCTTGCCCATGGTCAGCCACAACCATCTCTTGCCCATGGTTAGCCACCACCATCTCTTGCCCATGGTCAGCCACCACCATGTCTTGCCCATGGTCAGCCACCACCATCTCTTGCCCTTGGTCAGCCACCACCAGTGCTAGGTCATCCTCAGCCTGATGCCCATCGTCATCCGGCAGCTCCTCATCCCCACTCTGCTCCTCTTCTCCCCCACTCCAGTCCGAATCATCCTTCTTGTTGTCAGAATCGCTGCTGCTTTCGCTAAAGCCAGAATCGTTGTTGCTTTTGCTACAGCCATAATCGCTGCTGCTTTGGCTGTAGCCAGTGCCGCTGCTGCTGCTCCCATTGCCTGTACAAATGCAATAATGACCATTAACAATCGATGTGAGACAAAGCCAAATGTAGAGGAATAAGAAGAGGCAGAACGCACTGGCATCTTCGTCATCAGCGTAGCGCATGCGACACATAGTCGTGTTGAAAACCTTCACGATGAGCATTGTGGCGTCATCGTCGTACCTGAAGAGAAGAAAGTACCCGGTCCGCAGGTCGTAGCCACTGTAGAACTTCTCCCAGCCACGACACAGGTACATGTGGCCCTCCTCGATCACCAACTCCATGTCCCACAGCCTGCGAACCCCGTTGCCGGCCTGTCAGAGCTTCACATTATCTGGCGGATCTTCAACCAGCATCTTCATAAAAGTGTCAGGCAGCCTCTGCAATTTGGGACAAGGAGTGATGTAGCAAAAACAGAGTTATCATAATGAGATGGGTGAAGGGGAGATCTCTCGTTTTATATACCTGCCTCGTGGCTGATACTGAAGAAGAAAGTATGATACTGAAGAACTTGAAAGCATCCAAGTCATACTCCGGTGAGGCAGAGCATGGGTGGCTGCTCCCCCCCATGCTTATCCAATCTTGCATGCATTTAAAGTTATTCAATCAGATGCCATATTATTTATTAACATGCTGCCAAGAAGCTTGAACATGCCATTAGTAATGTCTAGCAGCATGCTAGAAAGAAAAGAAGTTAACATCTGAATGTTTCCCATGCTTATTTAATCAAACATCAGTAATGTCTAGCAGCATGGTAGAACGAATTCAGCCCTTATAGGCAGAAAAACAACAGCAGCAACAAAAACAGAACAGCCAGTAGTGCAAGACCAGATCATTTGCACTGTCCAAATGACCAAGACCAATTGGATTTTACCCAGTTAATGCCACCACAAATGCACAGGTGTACCTATGCATTTGAGCAAATAAAACTAGTTAGAAAATCCAATAGCTAAGCCAATTAGAGTGCCACAAATACAGAGAGCAGCCAAGTTAAATTAACAGCCCAGAACCCTAGCATAAGTTAAATTACGCACACACTTAGATAGCCAACAGCACCCAAGTTAAATTACACACACACTTAGATAGCCAACAACACCCACGGGAGCATGTATGCAGCAAGTTCAGTGAGCAAGATGACCACCACAGAGAGCCATCACAAATGACCTAGAGCATAGCAACTGGCAACCCTAGATCAAGATATAGCTATCACAGAGAGCACCAAAATTAATTGATGCTCATCTGGAACATACAGCCAGAACTAGCAGGACTACCAAAGCATCTAAAACATGAACTAGGGCTAGATCATAGAGAGAACAGAGAGAGGAAAGGAGGAGCTCACCAAGAGGGGTTGTAGCCGTAGCAGAAACTCAGCCACACCGGTGCCACGGTGTGACTACCAACACAACCGGAGCTCTGCTGCAGAGGAGGCTCATACTGGACAACATTATCCACCATTAGCATATATTGCAGACATATACTGGACAACATTAATTTGATTAAATATTGGATCAACAAGCAGTCATGAATCAAAAAGCCACCACGATCCGAACTCTCCCTCTCTCGGCTGGACAAATCCATGAGTAAAAAAAGTTCCACCTGTAGCATATACATGGGGATCTGAGAGAGGCTCGTACCTTGAGGAGAGAAGAGTGTGCTGCGCCTCTGCCGCCGCCGTTAGCCCGCCGCAATCCCACGTAGCCCTCCGCCCCGCTGCAAGAACGCCGGCACGCAGCTCCAGATCAAGAGAGGAGGTTCCTCTGCCCCGTCCGTGACTCCCCTATGGTGATGTAGATCGAGAGAGAGAGAGAGAGAGAGAGAGGAGAGAAGAGTAAGCCGACGGCGAGAATCGGAAGGAACCGGGGCGATGGAGCAGATCGAGGGAGGAAGAGACGAGGAGAGGCGGCAAACCAAGGGAAGCGGCCCTTGGAGACGGCGCGGACTGGGGAAGCACCGCTGGCGGATTGGGCCTGACCTACTCGATCTGCGGCTCCTCGACCTAGGGTGGGGAGAGAAGCTCGGTGGGGGAGAGGGCGAGGTCGCCGGCGGGGGTGGGGGTGGGGTCGGCACCGATGTGGGAGCGAGGGAGGGAGGAACAGATGGAGAGGGAGTTTTGGAACAGATCGAGAGGTATATTAATGGCGCACCAGTTAGGGTGCGCCATAACTAGTTTTGTAATATATATATATATATATAATTGTTAGTAGTGGCACACCGTGGTTGTGGTGCGCCATTACTAGTTAGAACTAGTAATGGCGCACTTTGCCAGGATGCGCCATTAGTATGTTTGAAAAAATGAAAAAAAAATTGTTACTAGTGGCGCACCGTGTGTCTGGTGCGCCATTAGTGTCTTCCACACTAATGGCGCACTAGCACATGGTGCGCCATTAGTATATAGTAGTGGCGCACCACTTGCCTGGTGCGCCATTAGTGTCAATTTCATCTATAGCCCTTTTCCTAGTAGTGAATTCATAATCCTTATCAGCAATACAGATAGGTGAAGTAGAAAAAGCAGGGTCAGGTCTCATCCTAGCATTTGGAGATTGCTTATTCCATTTAGCTAATAACCTTTTGAGTTCATATCTATCTTTGCAGGCTAAAATAGCTAAAGAAGCATCTTGATCAAATAAATAATCCTCAGGAATAACAAGTGATTCTTCATCATCACTTTCATCTTCATAATCAGATTCAATATTTTCAATCTCTCTAGCCCTAGCAAGTCATTCCTTGAGAAAATCACTAAGTGGTATAGTAGTATCAGGCATATCAGTAGTTTCATCATAGGTATCATGCGTAGCAGAAGTAGCATCATCAATAACATGCGACATATCAGAATGAATAGCAGAAGCAGGTCTAGGTGTCGCAAGCTTACTCATAACAGAAGGTGAATCAAGTGCAGAGCTAGATGGCAGTTCCTTACCTCCCCTCGTAGTTGAGGGATAGATCTTGGTTTTTGGATCTCTCAAGTTGTTCATAGTGTTCAGCAGATATAAATCCCAAGTGACTCAAAGAATAGAGCTATGCTCCCCGGCAACGGCGCCAGAAATTAGTCTTGATAACCCACATGTATAGGGGATCGCAACAGCTTTCGAGGGTGGAGTACTCAACCCAAATTTATTGGTTCGACACAAGGGGAGCCAAAGAATATTCTCAAGTATTAGCTGCTGAGTTGTCAATTCAGCCACACCTGGAAACTTAGTATCTGCAGCAAAGTGTTTAGTAGCAAAGTAATATGATAGTGATGGTAACGGTAACAAAAGAGTAATGAAAGCAAAGTAATGTTTTTGGTATTTTTTAGTGATTGTAACAATAGCAACGGGAAAGTAAATAAGCGTAAACCAGTATATGGAAAGCCCGTAAGCATTGGATCAATGATGGATAATTGTGCCGGATGCGGTTCATCATGTAACAGTCATAACATAGGGTGACACAGAACTAGCTCCAATTCGTCAATGTAATGTAGGCATGTATTCCGAATATAGTCATACGTGCTTATGGAAAAGAACTTGCATGACATGTTTTGTCCTACCCTCCCGTGGCTGCGGGGTCCTAATGGAAACCAAGGGATATTAAGGCCTCCTTTTAATAGAGAGCCGGAACAAAGCATTAGCACATAGTGAATACATGAACTCCTCAAACTATGGTCATCACCGGTAAGTATCCCGATTATTGTCTCTTCGGGGTTAACTGATCATAACACATAATAGGTGACTATAGACTTGCAAGATAGGATCTAGAACTCTCATATATTGATGAAAACATAATAGGTTCAGATCTGAAATCATGGCACTCAGGCCCTAACAAATCTAACTCGATCACATGGTGAATCTCATCCAACCCATCACCGTCCAGCAAGCCTACGATGGAATTACTCACGCACGGAGGTGAGCGTCATGAAATTGGTGATGGAGGATGGTTGATGATGACGACGGCGATGAATCCCCCTCACCGGAGCCCCGAACGGACTCCAGATCAGCCCTCCCTAGAGGTTTTAGGGCTTGGCAGCGGCTCCGTATCGTAAAACACGATGATTTCTTCTCTCTTATTTTTTCTCTCCCCGAAAGCAGTTATATAGAGTTGGAGTTGGAGTCGGGGGGGCCTCCAGGGGGCCCACGAGGTAGGGGGCGCGCTCTAGGGGGGCGCGCTCCCCACCCTCGTGAGAAGGGTGTGGGCCCCTGGTCTTCATCTTTGGCGAGGACTTTTTGTTATTTATTGTAAGATATTCCATGGAGTTTCAGGTCATTTCGAGAACTTTTGTTTTCTGCACATAAAACAACATCATGGCAATTCTGTTGAAAACAGCGTCAGTCTGGGTTAGTTCCATTCAAATCATACAAGTTAGAGTCCAAAACAAGGGCAAAAGTGTTTGGAAAAGTAGATACGTTGGAGACATATCAAGGAACCACATCGAGACGATGTGGATGGGTTTATTGATACCATCACTGTAGGGGAAACAAGGAAGGTTTCCGATGCACGAATCACTAGCATACATTTTCCTGTTTTACGCTATTTTGCAATATTTGCTAGTCGTTGCTTAATTGGTCGTGGAAACTGTGGAAACCTTAGTGTTCCTGATATTATTATTTTGTTCCACGGTTTATTCAGTGATAACTCTATTAGTATGGGCGATATTATTGCTAAATGGTTAAGTCTGAACCGTACAAAGGGCCCCATCTTTGGAGGCATCTATGCTTCACGCCTAGCTGCACATTTTAACATACCTATTAGGCATTATGGGAAGGAAGAAAAATTGCTGCCACGTGTTTACTTAGATTATAAGAGTATGGTAGCACACGATTTTATTGTTAAGAATAGGGAAGGGGAGCTTAAATACAAATTGTTCTTTGATAAACATCATCCTGAGACTATTACCTTGCCTGCTCCTTCCTTATTTGATTTATCTGCAGGCCAGTACCTTGTTCCGTTGAGGCTATTCATGCCTATCGGAACCCTACATCAGCCACAGAGCCAGAGACGGAACCACAAGTTGAGCCTCCACGACAGTCCAATTACAATTGGGACCCGGAGCTGATTGCCAACCAGTGGCAATCAGAGTCTTCTTCCTCGCAGTACGACACCAACTACTATTATGGATATCCGCCAGGCCAGCCGTGGCCATAGACCAACTTAGGCCAAAAGCCTAAGCTTGGGGGAGTACGTATTTCCCACCGACATTACATTTATGTTCACACACTCATTGCTAGATGTCGGTGCTCATACTTTTTCATTGTATCATCCATGCTAGTTTATTTTCCTATTTATGCTTTCTTCCTGTGTGTTTGATAAACCTTAAGAAAAACAAAAAAAATTAGTTGTAGCTTTTAATTAGTTTAATTTCCATGCTTGTAGTAATAATTAAAAAGAAAACTCAAAAAGATTTCTTGTTCTTCTTTTGCTTGTTGGGAGCTTTCCCGTATAAATAGTTTTATTTTTTTTCTTTTCTTTGGGGGTCGATAGGAGAAGACCACAATTAAATTGTTGAAGTGGCTCTTATATGCATTATTGATTGATCTGACAAAAGAGCCCATATTGCCTTGTCTTCTCCTGTTTATTGAATGCTTGCAGATTCCAGCTTAGTCCAATGCACGTGCACTCTTGTTATTATTCACATCATTCGGTCATGCAAATGAAAGGAAATTATGACGATATATGATGGACTGACTGAGATGAGAAAAGCTGGTATGAAGTCGACCTCTCTTGTTTTTGTAAATATGATTAGTTCATCGTTCCTGATTCAGCCTATTATGAATAAACATGTTTGCAATGACAACTAGAGATCATAGTTTCTTGTGCCATGCTTGATTAGCTATGAGTTATAATGGTTTACCTTGAGTGCCAACATGCTATTAAAATGGTTGTGATGTGGTATGATAGGGTGGTATCCTCCTCTGAATGATTTAGGTGACTTGACTTGGCGCATGTTCACGCATGTAGTTGAAACAAAATCAACATAGCCTTCACGATATTTATGTTCATGGTGGATTATATCCTACTCATGCCTGCATTCGGTGTTGATTAATTTTAATGCATGTTCATGACTGTTGTCGCTCTCTAGCTGGTCGCTTCCCAGTCTTTTGCTAGCCTTCACCTGTACTAAGCGGGAATACTGCTTGTGCATCCAACTCCATAAACCCCAAAGTTATTCCATATGAGTCCACCATACCTACCTATATACTGTATCTACCTGCCGTTCCAAGTAAATTTGTATGTGCCAAACTCTAAACCTTCAAATAAGTATCTTGTTTTGTATGCTCGAATAGCTCATGTATCAACTAGGGTTGTCCGTATCTTCAATGTTAGGCGGGTTATTCTCAAGAGGAGTGGACTCTGCTCCTCACTCGCGATAAAATGGCTGGTCACCGGGATGCCCAGTCCCATGCTTTATGCAAACTAAATCTATAATTGCAAACAAAACTCCCCTGGGACTATTGTTAGTTGGAGGCACTCGTTGTTTCGAAAAAGCCATGGATTGATGCTTGTTGGTGGAAGGGGGGTATAAACTTTACCATTCCGTTTGGGAACCACCTATAATGTGTGTAGCACGGAAGATATTGCCATCTCTTGGTTGTTATGTTGACAATGAAAGTATACCGCTCAAAATATTATTCACCTCTATTTCAAAATCGAGCTCTGGCACCTCTACAAATACCTGCTTCCCTCTGCGAAGGGCCTATCTATTTACTTTCATGTTGAATCATCATCCTCTTATTAAAAAGCACCAGTTGGAGAGCACCGATGTCATTTGCATTCATTACTGTTACTTTACATTGAGTATGACTTGACTGGATCTCTTTTACCATGAATTACAATGTCTAGTCAGTCCTTGATCTTTAAAGGTGCTCTGGATTTATGTTTTGCGGTCTCAGAAAGGGCTAGCGAGATACCATCTTGTTATATTATATTATGATTATTTTGAGGAAGTGTTGTCATCCGAGATTTATTATTATTGCTCGCTAGTTGATTATGCCATTGATATAAGTAACTTGAGACCTAAGCGTTATTGTGAATGTGGTTAGTCATAATATTTGTTGAAAACTTGAATGCTGGCTTTACATATTTACAACAACAAGAGCACACAGAGTTTGTAAAAGTTTTTCTTTATCACTTTCAGTTTGTCAACTGAATTGCCTAAGGACAAGCAAAGGTTTAAGCTTGGGGGAGTTGATACGTCTCCATCGTATCTACTTTTCCAAACACTTTTGCCCTTGTTTTGGACACTAACTTGCATGATTTGAATGGAACTAACCCGGACTGACGCTGTTTTCAGCAGAATTACCATGGTGTTATTTCTGTGTAGAAACAAAAGTTCTCGGAATGACCTGAAACTTCACGGAACAACTTTTCAGAAATAATAAAAATCCTTGCAAAAGATGAAGGCCAGGGGGGGCACCACCTGTCCACGAGGGTGGGGGCGCGCATGCCCCCCTAGGGCGCGCCCCCTACCTCGTGGGCCCCCTGGAGCTCCTCCGACCTCAACTCCAACTCTATATATTTGGTTTCGGGGAGGAAAAAATCAGAGAGAAGGATCCATCAAGTTTTACGATATGGAGCCGCCGCCAAGCCCTAAAACCTCTTGGGAGGGCTGATCGGGAGTCCATTCGGGGCTCCGGAGAGGGGAATCTTTTACCATCATCATCATCAACCCATCCTCCATCACCAATTTCATGATGCTCACCGCCGTGCGTGAGTAATTCCATCGTAGGCTTGCTAGACGGTGATGGGTTGGATGAGATTTATCATGTAATCGAGTTAGTTTTGTTAGGGTTTGATCCCTAGTATCCACTATGTTCTGAGATTGATGTTGCTATGACTTTGCTATGCTTAATGCTTGTCATTAGGGCCTGAGTGCCATGATTTCAGATCTGAACCTATTATGTTTTCATCAATATATGAGAGTTCTTGATCATACCTTGCAAGTCTATAGTCACCTATTATGTGTTATGATCCGTTCACCCCAAAGTGACAATAATCGGGATACTTACCGGTGATGACCATAGTTTGAGGAGTTCATGTATTCACTATGTGCTAATACTTTGTTCCGGTACTCTATTAAATGGAGGCCTTAATATCCCTTAGTTTCCATTAGGACCCCGCTGCCACGGGAGGGTAGGACAAAAGATGTCATGCAAGTTCTCTTCCATAAGCACGTATGAGTATATTCGGAATACATGCCTACATTACATTGATGTCACGGGAATATTTGAGTATTTTTAGAGGTGGAATTTGGGTTGGATGTGCCACGAGGTGCCCACAAGCCTGGGGGGCGCGCCCCTAAGGTTGTCGCTCTCTCATGGCTCTTCTAGCCTCCCCCCGAACCTTCAAAGGTCTCTTCTGGTCCAGAAAAAATTAATCCAAAGCTTTTTCTTCATTTGATATTGATTTTCTGAAAAGCTAAAAACATGCAAAAAAACTGCAATTGGCACTGGGCACTAAGTTAATAGGTTAGTCCGAAAAAATGATATATAATTGAATATAATGACATATAAAACATCCAAAATTGATACTATAATAGCATGGAACAATAAAAACTTATAGATATGTTGGAGATGTATCACCTATATACATGATCATTGCCTTGAATATTGTCATAACTATGTGCTTTTCTATCAGTTGCCCAATAGTATTTTGTTTACCCCCCATATGCTATGTGTTCCAGTGAGAAGCCTCCATTGAGAACTTTGGTCCACGGGTCTACTTTAATCATATAAAAAATCCAAAATATATTTAGTTTAATTTTATTTTTCTTCTAGTTTGTTTTGAAATGTAACTATCTACCACTACAAGATTTGATCCTTGCAATTAACGAGTTCAAGGGGATTGACTACCCCCTTCCCTGTGTTGGGTGCAAGTATTTTTTTTGTGTGTGTAGGTGTTGTTCACGAGGCTTTGTGTGATTTTCCTACTATTTCAATAAACATTGGTTCTCACCGAGGGAAATACTTATCTCTTCTTTACTACATCTCTTCTCCTCTTCGGGGAAAATCACAACGCAGCTCACAAATAGCCGAAAGAATTTCCAGCGCCGTTGCCGGAGAGATAACATCAAAACCTCTCAAGTACCTTCACATAAACTATAATCTATTTGCTCTACTTTTTATTTGTCTTTTTTTTCCTTTGCCTCTCATTTTCATCTCTCCCACTTCTCATGAAAATTACAAAAACACAAAAATATTTGTGTTTGCTCGTTTGTTTGATTTGTCACTATGTCTCAAGAAAACACCAAGTTGTGTGACTTTTCCAATACTAATAATAATTATTTTATTAGTACTCCAATTGCTCCTCCCGCCACTAGTGCGGAGTCATGTGATCTATATAAATGTTGCTTTACTGAATCTTGTTATGAAAAAACAATTTTCTAAAAGTCCTAATGAAGATGATGCATCTCATTTTAATATTTTCATTGATATGCAAAAAAAAGATATGTGGATAATGATATTGTTAAGTTGTAATTATTTCTGTTGTCGCTAAGAGATCGTGGTAAAACTTGGTTTCATCATTGCCTCGAAAGAGTATTTATTCATGAGATAAGTGCTACTTCTTGAGTTTGCGTTGATTTTTCTCTTGAAGAGGAAAGGGTGACGCAAAAAAGTAGAGATAAGTATTTCCCTCAGTTAAGAACCAAGGTATCAATCCAGTAGGAGGCACAAGCAAGTCTCCAATATATGCACCTGGACAAACTAACAAACACTTGCACACAACGCGAAAAAGGGGTTGTCAATACCTTCACAGTCACAAACAAGATTGGGCTCTAATAGAGATAGGTATAAAAGATAAATAAAAGAGCAAACTAAAGTAAATATAAATAAATTGCAGCAAGGTATTTTTGGGTTTTTTGGTTTATAGATATGAAAATATATGATGGAAAGTAGACCCGGGGGCCATAGGTTTCACTAGAGGCTTCACTCTTGAAGATAGCATATGGTGGGTAAACAAATTACTGTTAAGAAATTGATAGAAAAGCGCATAGTTCTGACGATATCTAAGGCATTGATCATGAATATAGGCATCATGTCCGTGACAAGTAGACCAACTCCTGCCTCCATCTATTACTATTACTTCACACATCGATAAAAGAGTTCGGAGAAGACTCAAATAATATTCATAGATAATCTGATCATAAACCCACAATTTATTGGATCTCAACAAACGTGATGTCGCTTGAAGTTATGTCGGCATTTCCCCAAAGTGGAAGGGATGATGCAGCACAGAGGTAGTAGGTATTTCCCTCAGAAATGAAACCAAGGTTATCGAACAAGTAGGAGAACCAAGCAACACAACGTAAACAGCCCCTCCACACAAATAACAACACCTCGCAACCCGACGTGTTAAAGGGATTGTCAATCCATTTCAGATAACGACGCCATAAATGGTGCGTGGACGGGAGAAAGTTGTAATAGATTGAATAATTAGATCGTTGATACTTCTCCGTCGTATCTACTTTTCCAAACACTTTTGCCCTTGTTTTGGACTCTAACTTGCATGATTTGAATGGAACTAACCCGGATTAACGTTGTTTTCAGCAGAATTACCATGGTGTTATTTATGTGCAGAAACAAAAGTTCTCGGAATGACCTGAAACTTCACGGAACAACTTTTTAGAAATAATAAAAAATCCTTGTAAAAGATGAAGGCCAGGGGGCCCACCATGCTTGATGATTATTTTGAGACATGGAGGTAATAATATCAAAGTCGTGCTAGTTGAGTAGTTGTGAAATTGAGAAATACTTGTGTTGAGGTTTGCAAGTCCCGTAGAATGCACGTATGGTAAACGTTATGCAACAAATTCGAAACATGAGGTGTTATTTGATTGTGTTCCTTATGAGTGGCCGTCGGGAACGAGCGATAGTCTTTTCCTACCAATCTATCTCCCTAGGAGCATGCGCGTAGTACCGAGGTTTTTGATGACTTGTAGATTTTTGCAATAAGTATGTGAGTTCTTTATGACTAATGTTGAGTCCATGGATTATACGCACTCTCACCCTTCCATCCTTGCTAGCCTCTTCGGTACCGTGCATTGCCCTTTCTCACATTGAGAGTTGGCGCAAACTTCGCTGGTGCATCCAAACCCCGTGATATGATACGCTCTTTCACACATAAACCTAATTATATCTTCCTCAAAACAGTCACCATACCTACCTATTAAGGCATTTCCATAGCCATTCCGAGATATATTGCCATGCAACTTTCCATCATTCTATTCATCATGACACATTCATCATTGTCATATTGCTTAGCATGGTCATGTAGTTGACATAGTATTTGTGGCAAAGCCACTGTTCATAATTCTTTCATACATGTCACTCTTGGTCCATTGCATATCCCGGTACACCGCCGGAGGCATTCATATAGAGTCATCTTTGTTCTAGTATCGAGTTGTAACCATTGAGTTGTAAATAAATAGAAGTGTGATGATCATCATTTTCTAGAGCATTGTCCCATGTGAGGAATATAAAAAAATAAGAAAGGCCATAAAAAAGAGAAGGCCCCAAAAAAGAGAAAGGCCATAAAAAAGGGAAAAGGCCCAAAAAGTAAAAAATGAATGAGAGAAAAAGAGAGAAGGAACAATGTTACTATACTTTGCCACACTTGTGCTTCAAAGTAGCACCATGATCTTCATAGTAGAGAGTCTCTCATGTTATCACTTTCATATAATAGTGGGAATTTTTCATTATAGAACTTGGCTTGTATATTCCAACAATGGGCCTTCTCAAGTGCCCTAGGTCTTTGTGAGCAAGCAAGTTGGATGCACACCCACTAGTTTCTTTTGTTGAGCTTTCATACATTTATAGCTCTAGTGCATCCGTTGCATGGCAATCCCTACTCCTTGCATTAACATCAATCGGTGTGCATCTCCATAGCCCATTGATTAGCCTCGTTGATGTGAGACTTCCTCCTTTTTTGTCTTCTCCACATAACCCCCTCATTATATTCTATTCCACCTATAGTGCTATGTCCATGGCTCGCACTCATATATTGCGTGAAAGTTTATAGGTTTGAGATTACTAAAGTATGAAACAATTGCTTGGCTTGTCATCGGGGTTGTGCATGATGATAGCATTCTTATGTGACAAACATGAAACATGACTAAACCATATGATTTTGTAGGGATGAACTTTCTTTGGCCATGTTATTTTGAGAAGACATAATTGCTTAGTTAGTATGCTTGAAGTATTATCATTTTTATGTCAATATGAAATTTTTTCTTGAATCTTTTGGATCTGAATATTCATACCACAATTAAGAAGAATTACATTAAAATTATGCCAAGTAGCACTCCGCATCAAAAATTTTGTTTTTATCATTTACCTACTCGAGGACGAGCAGGAATTAAGCTTGGGGATGCTTGATACATCTCCAACGTATCTATAATTTTTGATTGCTCCATGCTATATTATCTATTGTTTTGGACATTATTGGGCTTTATTATCCACTTTTATATTATTTTTGGGACTAACCTATTAACCGGATGCCCAGCCTAGAATTGCTGTTTTTTTGCCTGTTTTAGGGTTTCGAAGAAAAGGAATATCAAATGGAGTCCAAACGGAATGAAACCTTCGGGAACGTGATTTTCTCATCGAATACAACTCAGGAGACCTGGACCCTACGTCAAGACACGTAACAGGAGGCCATGAGGTAGGGGGCGTGATACGTCTCCAACGTATCTATAATTTTTGATTGCACCATGCTATATTATCTACTGTTTTGAATGTTTATGGGATTCATTTTCCACTTTTATATTATTTTTGGGACTAACCTATTAACCGGAGGCCCAGCCCAGATTTGCTATTTTATGCCTATTTCAGTGTTTCGAGGAAAATGAATATCAAACGGAGTCAAAACGGAACGAAATCAACTGGAGAAGTTATTTTTTGAAGGAAACCTACTGGATAGACTTGGACCCTATGTCAGAAGATGAAGGAGGTGCTCACGAGGGTAGGGCCGCGCCCCCTGCCTCGTGGCCCCCCTTCGGTCCACCGACGTACCCCTTGCACCCATAGATACCTACGTATCGTAAAACTTCCAGAGGACACAATAGATCGGGAGTTCCGCCGCCAGAAGCCTCCGTAGCCATTGAAAGCCAATCTAGACCCGTTTCGGCACCCTGCCGGAGGGGGCAATCCCTCTCCGGTGGCCATCTTCATCATCCCGACGCTCTCCATGACGAGGAGGGCGTAGTTCTCCCTCGGGGCTGAGGGTATGTACCAGTAGCTATGTGTTTGATCTCTCTCTCTCTCGTGTTCTTGAGGTGATACGATCTTGATGTATCGCGAGCTTTGCTATTATATTTGGATCCTATGATGTTTTCTCCCCCCTCTACTCTCTTGTAATGAATTGAGTTTCCCCTTTGAAGTTATCTTATCGGATTGAGTCTTTAAAGATTTGAGAACACTTGATGTATGTCTTGCCGTGGATATCTGTGGTGACAATTGGATATCACGTGATTCACTTGATGTATGTTTTGGTGATCAACTTGTGGGTTCCGCCCATGAACCTATGCATAGGGGTTGGCACACGTTTTCGTCGTGATTCTCCGGTAGAACTTTGGGGCACTCTTTGAGGTCCTTTGTGTTGGTTGAATAGATAAATCTGAGATTGTGTGATGTGTATCGTATAATCATACCCACGGATACTTGAGGTGACAATGGAGTATCTAGGTGACATTAGGGTTTTGGTTGATTTGTATCTTAAGGTGTTATTCTAGTACGAACTCTAGGGCTGTTTGTGACACTTATAGGAATAGCCCAACGGATTGATTGGAAATAATAACTTTGAGGTGGTTTCGTACCCTACCATAATCTCTTCGTTCATTCTCCTCTATTAGTGACTTTGGAGTGAATCTTTGTTGCATGTTGAGGGATAGTTATGTGATCCAATTATGTTAGTATTGTTGAGGGAACTTACACTAGCGAAAGTATGAACCCTAGGCCTTATTTCCACACATTGCAATTACACTCACTTTTATCATTTGTTACCTTGCTGTTTTTATATTTTCAGATTACAAAAACTATTATCTACTATTCATATTGCACTTGTATCACCATCTCTTCGCCGAACTAGTGCACCTATACAATTTACCATTGTATTGGGTGTGTTGGGGACACAAGAGACTCTTTGTTATTTGGTTGCAGGGTTGCTTGAGAGATACCATCTTCATCCTATGCCTCCTACGGATTGATAAACCTTAGGTCATCCACTTGAGGGAAATTTGCTACTGTCCTACAAACCTCTGCACTTGGAGGCCCAACAACGTCTACAA